>NC_090738.1:109152979-109157979 GCF_036898095.1 Palaemon carinicauda
TGGAAGGACTTGAATTTTTTATTAGAATTCAAAAGAAGTAGTGAATCATATATGATTATTTTCAAAGTTGAAACCAAAACATTACATATAGATTCCATATAATTCTGTTCTTTATTACATTAGACTAATTCAATAATCTATTTAAAATATGAAATATATTAGTTTCTAACATGAATTTCTAAACCAAAGGAATAAGGGCATTTGTTTTTTTTCCTAAATGATTCATATAGTATATGAAATATTTCGATAAAAACTGGGTTTACTAACAAGATTTTCAGAGATCAATAAGATATCCCCGTTGCAGAAATAAGATATTTCACATATAATATATCTTTAACAGAGAAATTATAAAATACACATCATAGAAAAATATAATATTTTCCCTTTTAGGATAATAAAAAGGTTGTATCGCCATGTAAATTTTTAGCTTTTTTTTCATTAATATCATTCATGAATAACGATGATTTACAATTTATTATATTTTTCGACTTAAGTAAACGATAAAACGTGTAGTCGATATTAGATTTTCTGTCCAGAAATTCCTATAAGTAGGTACTACAATTCATATTAAAAAAAGATTTATTGCTCGATATTTATTAAAAAAAAGAAAGAAAAAAAAAAGGATTTAAATAGGAATGAAGGCGAACATTCCTACACTAATGTCTCCTTCACAGGAGTTAAGCAATTAAGAGTGGTAAACTAAATCGAATGGTCCTCATCATCCACTTTGGTATTTTGCGTAATTCACGAAATATATAAAAGAGAACTCGAGGGAATTTTGTGTTCCGTGGTCGTAGGTGTCATAAAGTAAAGCAGAAGAAGAAGAAGAAGAAGAAGAAAGAAGAAGAAGAAGAAGAAGAAGAAGAAGAAGAAGAAGAAAATAAAAAAAAGAAGCAGAAGAAGAAGAAGAAGAAGAAGTAGGCTGGTGTAGAGTATTTTTGCCAATCTCAAAATACTCTTGAAGAAGAAGAAGAAGAAGAAGAAGAAGAGAAGTATTCTGGTGTTGAGTTTTTGCTAATTTTAAGATACTCTGGAAGAAGAAGAAGAAGAAGAAGAAGAAGAAGAAGAATAAGAAGAAGAAACAGAGAAGTATTCTGGTGTAGTGTTTTTTGTCGATCTCAGGATACTCTAGAAGAAGAAGAAGAAGAAGAAGAAGAAGAAGAAGAGGAGAAGTATTCTGGTATTGAGTTTTTGCTAATCTCAAGATACCCTGGAAGAAGAAGAAGAAGAAGAAGAAGAAGAAGAAGAAGAAGAAGAGAAGTATTCTGGTGTTGAGTTTTTGCTAATTTTTAGATACTCTGGAAGAAGAAGAAGAAGAAGAAGAAGAAACAGAGAAGTATTCTGGTGTAGTGTTTTTTGACGATCTCAGGATACTCTTGAAGAAGAAGAAGAAGAAGAAGAAGAAGAAGAGAAGTATTCTGGTATTGAGTTTTTGCTAATCTCAAGATACTCTGGAAGAAGAAGAAGAAGTATTCTGGTGTATAGTTTTTTGCCAATCTCAATATACTCTGGTGGAAGAAGAAGAAGAAGAAGAAGAAGAAGAAGAAGAAGATGAAGAAGACTTATTTTGGTGTAGAGTTTTTTGCCAATCTCAAGATACTCTGGTGGAAGAAGAAGAAGAAATGTAAGAAAAAGAGAACTATTCTGGTGTTGAGTTTTTGCTAATCTCAAGATGTTCTGAGTCATGAAATCAAGAAGCAGCGTGAGAAAAAAAAACAATGTGATGCTGATGAAAAATAGGAAGAGGATAGGAATTTTGAATCAAAATTGTTGGCCAGATTTTTTTTTATAAATATTAGAAGTTAGATTGATAGGAGCTAGGAATCTTCGGAGAAAATCAGGAAAACAATAATTAATTAAGGTGCCCCACTGAAATTTTCAAAGAGATTCTTTATATAAGATATGATTTCCCGGTATGTGATTACAACAGAATGTTATCAAGAGCTAAGTAATTCATGGTTTATCCCCGAGTCTTCACTTTTCTTTACATTTTGAGAATTTAAAACGGTACGAAGAATTACTCATTTCTATCATTTGATCATCTACTTATTTTAATAAGAAAATCAAAGTGAGTTCAAACTTATCTTTAACTTCTATACAATTTTATGTAAGTTATTATTATTATTATTATTATTATTATTATTGTTATTATTATTATTATCATTATTATTATTATTAGCTAAGCTAAAAAAGCAGGTTGCTACAAGCCCAAGGGCTCCAACAGGGAAAAAAGTTCACCGAGGAAAGGAAATAAGGAAATAGATAGACTATATAGGAGAAGTAATATAAAACTCAAAGAATAAACTGTAGTTTACTTCTTAGGTCTAATATTTAAATTCTTTCCTTGGGATTTAGAACTCTGACAAAACATTCTCTTCCGCTGAGAATATGCTATATTTATGCACACCTAAATCACCCTCCCCCACAACTCCCCCCACTCCCATGGAGTATCACAAAATCATAAGTTCTTTGTTGGATATAAATTCTGCCAGACAATTTCCTTTCAGTCTGGCGATGCCATCTCCTTTCGGGGCCAATATCGTGAGCACACGCAACAGCGACGTCCGCGTTTACGGTTATCTCCTGTTTCCTCGTGATATCCTGACTGGAAGTCATTTCAAATTGCAGGTTACTCTTTAAACCTGTCATATTGTCAAAAAATTGAGTGTGTTTCACCAATTACTGTTGGTTATATATTAGGGCTTGTTTGAAAATACGTCACGTGGGTTTTCAACTTCGTTTGGAATGTAGGATCGTCATAAAATGTAAACACAAAATGAAATGTGTTTAGCTTGAGTATGACCACTATATATATATATATATATATATATATATATACATATATATATATATATATATATATATATATATATATATATATATATATATATATATATATATATATATATATATACATATATATGTATATATATATATATATATATATATATATATATATATATCTATATATATATTAATATATATACATATATATATATATATATATATATATATATATATATATATATATATATATATATATATATATCATCATCATCATCTCCTACGCCTATTGACGTAAAGGAGCTCGGTTAGATTTTGCCAGTCGTCTCTATCTTGAGCTTTTAAATCAACAATTCTCCACTCATTATCTCCTACTTCATGCTTCATAGTCCTCAGCCATGTAGGCCTGGGTCTTCCAACTCTTCTAGTGCCTTCTGGAGCCCAAAGATACGTTTCGTGAACTAATCTCTTTCGGGGTGTGTGAAGAGGAAGACCAAACCAACTCCATCTTCCCCTCAATATGATCTCATCCACATATGGCACTCAAGTAATCTCTCCTATAGTTTCATTTCTAATCCTATCGTACAATTACACTCCCAATATTCTTCGGAGGGATTTTTTCTCAAATCTATAAAATCTGCTGGATATTGTTTCATTGTCATGCTAAGACTAATGTCCATAGGGTAACACCGACCTCACTACACTGATATACAGCCTCATTTTTATATGTAATTTAAGGCAATTTGATTTCCAGCTTTCACTTAACCTTGTCATTGTCTGATTTGCCTTTTTCAATCTTTCATTAAATTCCAATTCTAAAGATCCTGTATTAGTGATCATAGTTTCCAAATATTTAAATGATTCTACCTCATTCATCCTCTCTCCTTCCAGTGCTATTTCATCTTCCTTTGCATATTCCATTTTCATCATCGCGGTCTTTCTTCTATTTATCTTGAGCCCAACCTATGATATTTCATGTATTCTCGTAAGCAAGCATTACAAATACTGTGGTGTTCTGCTAATAAGGATAGTATGAGGAGCATACCCTTGTCAGCTAATATCTTATTGCCAATTATAATATCTGTTTTAATGAATATATTCATAGCTCATAGATTATTTTTGTTTGATTATCATTGTATGATACAATACCTACTTTATGTGTTAAATCGATCATTCTTATTCTGTTTCACAATTTAGTTTTTTTTCTCTAGTATTTTCATTTGTCTTAATCATTTACTCCATTTTCCCTTATAGTGACCTTATATAACGAATATCGAAAAAAATAGATATTATTTCAAATATTGATATTAGTGAATACCTCAGTGATCTGTAATCCGTCAGCCTTGAAAGGGATTTACTCCATTAAATCCTACGAAAATCCTTTTAATCCATAGCGTTGTAATATTAATCAAATGTATTTTATGAATATACACTTAATGAGCATTTAACCTTTCAACATATATAAGCCTCTTAATTAGTTTATCCATATGAATAGAGAATAATGAAGGGATATCTGATAGAAATTTGATAATTTAGTTATATTTAAAAAGATTTCCGCTCTCTGATTATGTTATATTCAAACTAGCGATACTTGGTGATGTTCTTATTATATTCAGTTGGGATATGTCACCATTTGTGAATGTAAAAATGAGATAAAAAAAAAGGGATTTTATCAAAGCATCAGATAATACTCATAATTCTAATGATTTTCTGCCTTTTTAAAAACAGGTAATTCGATAACACAACACATCAGGAAAATAAGTACTCTTTTAAAGTTTTATATGTATGTATGTATGTATGTATGTATGTATGTATGTATGTATAAATCTGTATATATATATATATATATATATATATATATATATATATATATACATATATATATATATATATATATATATATATATATATATATATATATATACATATATATATATATATATATATATATATATATATATATATATATATATATATATATATATATATACAGAGAGAGAGAGAGAGAGAGAGAGAGAGAGAGAGAGAGAGAGAGAGATTTAATTACTACATCGAACTGTATTCTATCCTATTATATGTAATCGTTATATATATATATATATATATATATATATATATATATATATATATATATATATATATATATATATATATGTATATATATAAAAGTATATATATATATATATATATATATATATATATATATATATACTATA
>NC_090738.1:109160479-109167979 GCF_036898095.1 Palaemon carinicauda
CCAGATCATGTTAACATTTTGTGCACTGCCCTTGGTTCAGTAAAAGCCAAGGGGACCTCTCTGTCCCAAGGTAATAATATTTATACCTGCTTAAGTATCGTGATCACGACCGTTGATAGTCAGCTGACGACATTAGTGGAGCTTGTGAAAGCCTTTCAATCACACCAGCCATCGTCAATTTGATAGGGATATTTAGTTTGTATTTGTTAGGATGTTCTCACTTTTCGTTGGCCTTCTCCTTTCTGGACCCTCTCTCCATTTAGTATGCATGTGTTGATGATCTTTCTGTAATCGTGTAATTGTTTTCTTTTACAGGGAATTAAGATTGAGTGTGTATCATTTATTATTGTATTATTGTGGTTCAGGTGTTATTTCTGTCTTGTTATTATGTATTAAAATTAAGGAAATTTTTGTGGTATTTTTTTTGTCCCCTTGAGTTGACTTTGCACTCGTATTGATGTTTGGTTACTATTCCACCTTTAGTGGACTTAGTACTGTATGATGGTGAATACTATTTGATAAGTGTAGTGTTTTGAGTGGTGGTCAAAGCCAGCCATCACAAGTGGCGACCGTGACAGGATCTTTTGTTCCTGAGTATTCACCTGTGTTTGTGCAAAGTTAATTCTTGGGGTAATTTTTTTTTTTCAGGCAGGGTATTTTCACCTCCTCGGTGTTGTTTTATGTAAATTTAGTGTTTTGTGTGAATAAGTGATCATGGCTGTTAATGTATTCGAACTCCTTAGAGGAGAGGGGTGGCAAGAGAGGTTGGCAGAGTTCAATAGGGAAGACTTGGAAATTGTTGCAGAGCAATTTGAATTGGAATATGATGTGTCCATTAGAAAGGGTGTATTGCTATTGCACATTTATGATTATGTTAAAACTGTAAAGACAAGTGGGGAACAAGAGGTGAAACCTGATAATGTAGTGTCAGTAGAAAGTTTGGATAGGCAAATTGCCCTGAGACAAATGGAATTTGAAATGGAAAAGTTTAAGGCAGGGGAAAGAGAAAAGGAGAGGTAGCATGAGATTGCTATGAGAAACCCAGTTTCTTTTTCCCCCGCCCATTCCCCAAATAGGTTAGTAACTCCTGCTATTAATTTATCGCAGGCTCTCAAATTTGTACCTAAATTTGAAGAAAATAATGTAGCAGAGTTTTCTGTATCGTTTGAGAGGATTGCTGCAAGGTTGGAGTGGCCCCAAGAGTATTGGACCACTCTTATACAAAGTAAATTGGTTGGAAGAGCCCAGAGGGTATATGTAACGCTGGAGGAGGATCTATCAGCAGATTATGAGAGTGTAAAGGCTATTGTCTTGAAGGCCTATGAGTTAGTCCCTGAAGCTTATAGGCAACGCTTCCGGAACTTAGAAAAATGTAGGGAACAAACTTTTGTTGAATTTGCCAGGGCGAAGGAATAGTATGCTAGCGATTGGTTCAAGTCCAAGGAGGTGGGAGATTTTGAGAAATTGAAGGAGTTAATGTTGGTGGAGGAGTTTAAGAGGTGTGTCCCGGATAAGCTGAAGGTCCACCTCGAAGAGTTAAAACTCGAGACCGTTCAGGAGGTAGCTATCGCTAGTGACGAATATTGCTTGTCTCATAAGAGTGAGTTAGGGGGAGTAACGACAAATGTGAAGTCTAGTTGGGTTAAGATGGGTAGGAATAATAATGCTAATCCGAATAATAATGCTAAGGTGTTTAACAGAAATAATCATGTAAGTAATAATAATCAGGGTAATAATCAGGGTATTGCTAATAATAATTTTTCTCCTAACAGAGGTAATAGGCAAAATATATATAATCCAGAGAAATTGAAAACATTGACGTGCTTCTTTTGCAATAAGAAGGGGCACGTAAAGAGCATGTGCTATGCGTTTAGAAAATTCCAAAATGCTAATGTTAGGCCAGTAATGGGCGTGGAAGAGAGAGAGAAAGAGAACCTACCCCAACAACATCCGCTGATCAATGACTACCTGGTTGTTTTGACAGATATTTGTCCTTCGGTAGTGTCTCTTTCGCCAATTCGTCCGAGAAAAGACGTGTGCGTATTTTGCGTGATACCGGTGCAGCTCAGTCTTTGATTCTAAGGGAGGCATTACCTTGTAATTTTGTACCCAAAAGTGGGGAATTTGTGTTATTGGCTGGTTTTCCTGATTCCGTAAAGTCGTATGCTATTGAAAATTTTAATTTAATCTGCCCTTCCTTTTACAGGGAATTTGAAATTGGCCATAGTTGATAAATTCCCGGTTAAGGAGGTTGATGTTGTGTTAGGGAATGATGTGGCTATGAAGAATAATAATTGTCCGATATTGATAAACCCTGATAGTGAAGTAGCAGCAGTTACTCGTTCTAGTGCTAGAATTGTTGACGCTGCAGAGTCAACGATTGATGTAGATTTAAGTAGTTTAGATCGTAGTGATAGCCTAGCTGTAGATCTTGGAATGTTAACGGACAAGTTAAATTGGACTACTGAAGAGCTAATCAAAGCCCAGAAAAAGGAGTTTCGGGAACTCCCTATCGAGTCAGGGGAGGTGTCTGATATGACTGGTCCCAAATTTAAGATATTTAATAATATTTTATATAGGTTGAGTAGGCCTATGGGGGTGGATAATGTTGATTATGAAATTGTGAAACAGATAATGGTTCCTTTTGGTTACAGGAAGGAGTTAATGTCATTGGCGCACGAAAGTGGTCTGGCCGGCCATTTTGGAATTCATAAAACTTCTTGCAAATTGTTAGGGAATTATTATTAGCCGAAGTTGAAGGCAGATGTAAAGAAGTTTGTCAATAGTTGTGATGTGTGCCAGAGGGTCGGTAAACCCAATCAGCGGATTCCAAAATCGCCTCTGTCCTATTCCTGTAGTTTCCGAACCTTTTAAGGAAGTCATTATTGATGTGGTTGGACCATTACCGAAGACGCGTAGTGATAATGAGTATATTTTGACAATCATGGATAGGATGTCTCGATATCCCGAGGCAATACCACTACGTACAATAAAAAAGTGTTAAAATTGTAGATGTACTAATTGACTTTTTTACCAGGTTTGGGATGCCTAAGATTATTCAATCGGATTGTGGTTCTAATTTTGTTAGCAGGTATTTCAGAGATAAAATGGCAGAGTTAAATATAAAACATGTGACCTCTTCTCCATATCATCCGGAAAGCCAGGGAGCTCTGGAGAGATTTCATCAGACCCTGAAATCCATGGTAAAGAAATATTGTTTGATTAATGGTTCTGAATGGGATAAGGAATTACCTTATTTGTTGTTCGCTTTTCGTTCTGTCCCAAGTCAGTCTTTAGGTTTTTCGCCTTTCAGCCTTGTGTTTGGCCATTGTGTTCGAGGTCCTCTTGATGTGGTTCGTGAGTCTTGGGAGGGAGACGTCCCTGAGGTTAATTTATTGGATTATGTGTCTAATCTAGGCGATAAATTAACCAAGGCTTGGAAATTTGCGGGTGAAAACTTATTATGTAGCCAAAAAAGAATGAAGTTTTTCTTTGATAGAAGGTCCAAGGCACGCGACTTTGCGGTAGGCGATAAAGTATTGGTTTTGTTACCCTTCCCAGGTAATCCATTGAAAGCTTCTTTTTCAGGTCCTTGGAAAATTTTGAAAAAAATAAGTGAAGTTAACTATTTAGTGGAGACACCTCAAAGAAGGAAACCTTTTCAACTGTGTCATGTAAATATGTTGAAGGCTTATATGGAACGGGAAAAAGTCATTCCTGTGGCAACCATTGGGAATACGGTAGATTCTGAGAACAATAACCATTTTTCTTTTTCAGAGGGGGACGGTATTGATGATAATTGTTTTAATGGATGTGAATGGCGGTCGGATAACAGAAAGTCTTTGGAAAATTTTTCGGGAGTAATTTCACATTTAGGTAAGGAAGAACAAAGGTCTTTGAAAAATTTAGTATCTAATTATAAAGAATTATTTTTGGATGTACCGGGTAGGACTTCGGTCCTGGAACATGATGTAGAGGTAGGTAGCGCCACTCCTGTGAAACAATCTCCTTACAGGTTGAATCCCTTCAAAAATGAGGTTGTAGCAAAGGAAGTGGATTATATGCTAAAACATGACCTAATTGAACCTAGTCAAAGTCCTTGGTCATCACCTGTTGTATTGGTAAAGATATCCGACGGTGATTTCAGGTTATGTTTTGATTACCGTAAGTTGAATGAGTTATCTAAATCTGATTGTTATCCATTACCTCGAATTGAGGATTGTATTGATCGAATGGGGAAGGCCAAATACATTAGCAAATTCGATTTGTTGAAAGGTTATTGGCAAGTTCCTCTTTCAAAGCGGGCAAGGGCCTGTCTGCTTTTGTAACACCACAGGGATTGTTTCAATGTAAAGTTATGTCGTTTGGTATGAAGAACGCGGCTGCTACCTTTCAGAGGTTAATGAATACTTTAGTCCATGGTTTAGAAGGATGTGTTGTGTATATTGATGATATTGTTATTTATAGCGATGATTGGGAAACCCATTTAAAACGTATTAGGGCACTATTTGAGGTGTTGAAAAAGGCAAATTTGGTAATTAATTTAAAGAAAAGCGATTTCGCAAAGGCGAAGGTGGTATATTTGGGTCATGAGGTTGGTAATGGTAAAGTTGCTCCTAAGCAGGCCAATATCGAAAGTATTGAAAATATGGTAGTCCCTAAATGTAGGAGGGATGTCCGAAGATTCCTTGGTTTGAGTGGGTACTACCGAAGGTTTGTTAGGAATTTTTCGGATATAGCCGATCCGTTAACAAATCTCTTGAGAAAGAATGTAGCATTTGTCTGGACGAATGAAACGCAAAGGGCTTTTGATAATTTAAAAAGAGTTTTAATTAATTTCCCTGTCTTGAGAGCTCCTGATTTTGACCTTCCTTTTTCTCTTGCCACGGATGCAAGTGACGTTGGTGTAGGAGCGGTGTTGTTGCAGAATGACGAGCAGGGAGTTTCTCATCCTGTCGCATTCTTTTCAAAAAAATTGTCCTCCGCCCAACGTAGGTATTCAACTGTGGAGAAAGAGACACTTGCGTTAATATTCGCTATTAATCATTTTCAGGTTTATCTCTCCTCCTCAGATACACCTGTTAAGGTCTTGACAGACCATAATCCCCTGACCTTCATCAGCAGATACAAAAATAAAAATCAACGATTGATGAGGTGGAGTCTCATGCTGCAAGAATGGAATTTAGAATTTTCCCACATCCCAGGAAAAGATAATATTGTTGCCGATTTTCTCTCTCGCAGCGTTGAATATTAGTTGATTGACAGAGGGCTATGCAGTTATTAAAGGTAGTATCTGTATTGTTCTAATTATGGTGTGTGTGCTGTTGAAGTGGGCACGTAGTGAGTAGAAGTAAATGTATATTTAAGATTTATTAATCATGGTTTGTTTACAGAAGATTATAATGTTCTGGGTATATTATATGGGATCTTTAAGGTTAAAAGGTGAGGCTGATCACTGGTACTTTATAATGATTGATTAATTAGATGGGTCATGGGCTCACGGGTCTGTAGCACAACAGCCGTTTTTTAGGCGCTACAGGCTGGTGTATGAGTGGTACCCTAGACTGAGTTAAGGTTAATCTACTAAGGTTTAGAGGTGTCAGGTACGATAAGGTTTATAATAAGCTAAGAAAAGAGATAGGCACTAATCTGGTATTCTGTATTTTCAGGCTAATAATTACGCTTCATCGAGTTTGTTTGTTTGTTTGCGCAGGGGAGTCTTGTGGTGGTCTTCTCTGTGTCGTTCGGTGTGTGTGTATGTATTGGACACTATGGTGATAAGTGTGATATATAACACTGAAATAGACAGTGGTTTTTGTGATCAACATTTATTGATAGTGAGTGATGTGTATCCCTGAAAATGAACAGTGTATCGAGTGTGGAAAAGGTTATAGCTTTTGGACTATATATACAGAATCCGGTTGTTAGTGCAATGACTCTTAATTAAGTTTATTAACGATATGAGTGATGTGAAATTTTTAGGTTGGGTACCTATTTATCAGATGGTGATGTTTTGGTTTTCTGGTTTTGGAAAGTTTACTGGTGATTAATTTAGGTTTAAGATTTTTTTTAGTATTGGTTATATATTGCTATCCTTGTGAGCTGCAAACCTTGGTACTTGCCCCCCTCTTTCCTTTTGTTTGTCATGTTTTTGCAGTTTGTTTAATAATTATTTTTGAGTGTTGGTTTAATATTTAATATTTTTGAGTGTTGGTTTAATATTTCATTATGTGATAACCTGTATATTGTAATTCAAATCACTTTAGAAAAAAAAAATTTTTTTTTTTTGGTTGGGTGAGGAGGTGTAACATTATTGCTTTAATATTTCTAAATTATTTAAGTTTTTATAGATGTATAAGGTTAAATATACTGTAGAATTATTGTTTTCTTGCTTTAATTGTTTGTCTTTTCACTGGTGGTTATGTTAGTGGTTATAATGGACTAACGGCTGTTTTATATTTTCAAGTGGTGTTGGTTACGTGGCTGCGCTCCTGCGTGAACGGAGTTTTGGAGGGGCTTTTTTTGAGGATGGTTCCTTAGTGTGTTTCTGAGCCTCCAACATTGAAGGGCACGACATTTGCTACTGGATTATATTTACTCCTCGCCATTGCAGAGCTACAGTGTGAAGCTATTTAGCTTTTTGGATATCCTTTCTCTGCAGCAAGGACCCAGATCATCTTAACATTTTGTGCACTGCCCTTGGTTCAGTAAAAGCCAAGGGGACCTCTCTGTCCCAAGGTAATAATATTTATACCTGCTCAAGTATCGTGATCACGACCGTTGATAGTCAGTTGACGTCATTAGTGGAGCTTGTGAAAGCCTTTCAATCACACCAGCCATCGTCAATTTGATAGGGATATTTAGTTTGTATTTGTTAGGATGTTCTCACTTTTCGTTGGCCTTCTCCTTTCTGGACCCTCTCTCCATTTAGTATGCATATGTTGATGATCTTTCTGTAATCGTGTAATTGTTTTCTTTTACATGGAGTTAAGATTGAGTGTGTATCATTTATTATTGTATTATTGTGGTTCAGGTGTTATTTCTGTCTTGTTATTATGTATTAAAATTAAGGAAATTTTTGTGGTATTTTCTTTGTCCCCTTGAGTTGACTTTGCACTCGTATTGATGTTTGGTTACTATTCCACCTTTAGTGGACTTAGTACTGTATGATGGTGAATACTATTTGATAAGTGTAGTGTTTTGAGTGGTGGTCAAAGCCAGCCATCACAATATATATATATATATATATATATATATATATATATATATATATATATATATATATATATATATATATGTATATATGTATATATGTATATATGTATATATGTATATATGTATATATGTATATATATATATATATATATATATATATATATATATATATATATATATATGTGTGTGTGTGTGTGTGTTGTGTGTGTGTATGTATGTGTGTATGTGCGTCTATATTATATTAAACCTTCGCTACAAATTAATCAAGTATCTAATAGCCGAACC
>NC_090738.1:109174406-109191906 GCF_036898095.1 Palaemon carinicauda
GAACGTAGGCGTATCTGAAGCTGTGTGACAACCATGTCCGGACTTGGGGTTAAGGTTGGGGTTAATTCGGTCAACCTTTTCTCGACCTTACCCTTGATCTTGACCTTTGACCTAGGACTTTCAACATTGAATCACTTCCACGTCTGAACCTGCAGATTAATCCCTAAAAGTTTGACCACTCTATGAGTGTAATTGTGACCAGGAAGTGGTTCACAAACAAACAAACAAGAACGGACAAAAGAGGGCGAAAACATAACCTCCTCCCAGCTTCGTATGGAGGTAACAAAAGATATAATTTCATATAAGAATGAAAAGAGATTCTTTTCAAGGGATAAGTATCGTATCCAGCATAAGTCTGAGATTTCTTTTCTATATCTTATAATAAAGTTGTTTTTAGATATTATATTAGATTGTATGTTAGATATTATGTCATCTCTTACTGTAATCTCCGTATATTAGCGGTAGGCAAAACTGACAAGAAATTTGTATTGTCGCTGACTAAAATCTGTTACAAAACATAATTTCAGTCATTGAGTGTTGATCTAGAATGCGACCTTATTCAATATTCAATATCGTTTTAAATAACCAGCTGCTTTTAAAGATATATCAAGATATAATAGAATAGAATAGAATAGAATAGAATATATACAGTTAATAAAGTAGGTCTTAGAATAAGTGGGATACAGATGAGACTCCATAACATACTGTAAGTAATATAATAGAATATTATAACTTCAACATCGGTAATTTTCTCCAGAATCAGCCTACTTTAGTTTGACAACAAAGTCATTATGGCGGGTAACGTCAGGTGTAACACGTGATGGTGGATACTATATTTTATTGCCCTTCTAAGGAGAGGAAGGGGATGAAGACTCATTAAGAGGACCTTGGCTTAGCCTTCAAAGAGAATATCTCGCATGTAGATAGATATATAGATAGATGGATGGATATATAGATAGATAGATAGATAGATAGATAAAATACTCATCTATTTGTAGAGAAGGGAGTTGAATTTATTGTACATCCCAACTTCCTCTCTTGGGTTTATATATGGTTAAATGAAAAAATGTGGGTGTGTCTAGAGAGAGAGAGAGAGAGAGAGAGAGAGAGAGAGAGAGAGAGAGAGAGAGAGAGAGAGAGAGAGAGTCACCAGGTTTAAACGAAGTTACGCGTGGGCAGAACAAGAGAACTTGTTTGCATGCAGATGAAATGGGGAACAGGTGGAAGACCTGGAGGGAAAAAACTCCCAAGAAAAAAAAAAAACAATAACAAACCGGACAAAACAATCGCACTCACACACACACAGATAAACAGATAGACACGCATGCAAAGGGATTAAAAACAAAACAAAGGGATCCCTTTGTTTTGAAGGAAAATTAACTGACCTCAGTCCGTATGAGGACAATTAGGAACGGAAAAGGGAGATGTTTTACGGTGTTCAAACATATGCTAATGTATGTTTGTGTGATACAGATATGCAGATAATTGTACACTAATTTATATATAAGAACTGTTTAGGTTAGACATTGAATTATATCGAAGATGAGTGTAAGTGGGTCGTAAATTCAGTTTCAATAACAAGAACTTTCAGCTAAAATAATAATAGAAATGATAAATATAATAATAATAACATAATCAATAGTAATAATAATGATAATAATCAGACTATAAACTTCTAATAATAAACTAAGAGAGCCAGCCATCTTGGTTATATTGTTAAGGACATAATCGGAGAAAGGTGACTCGAGCGCTTGACCCTGTGCGATTAATAAGGTCCACAGAAGAAGAAAATAAA
This sequence comes from Palaemon carinicauda, assembly GCF_036898095.1. Lineage (NCBI taxonomy): Eukaryota > Metazoa > Arthropoda > Malacostraca > Decapoda > Palaemonidae > Palaemon > Palaemon carinicauda. Next base: position 109,176,202 of record NC_090738.1, read on the forward strand.
GAGGATGAGGAGAACTAGGTTTATCCTAATAACGTGTACTTGGCAATTTGCTTCTCACAATTATTTATGATTAGCGATATAAAAGTCATATAAAACAGGTATTCTCTATAATTGAAATCTTGAAATTTTTCTTTTACAAAATTATTACTCAATTTTTTAGAGAAAATGTAGAAATAATATAACTAATGATAAAAAATTATCATAATTGAAATCTAAAAAAAAGGAGAAATATTTCTTACATCGCTAGGATATGTATATATAATAAACAAACTTAACATTTAAAACAAAAATAAATTCTTAGCTCCTAAAATATCCATTTGAATAAATTATTCAGAAATAGATTCCAAATAAAAGCACATATGGATTTTTCTTTCACATAGGGAATAATCTATAAGAAGCGGTTTTACTGAACTCTGTTCCTTACATTTGTTCGTAAATCGGGAAAAAATTAGTAGTGAATTCTCAAGTACTGAAGTAATGTTTGAAAATAGGTAAACACTTTCAGTAGCGAATTGAGTCATAAATGTACCGTATATGAATTTACATTGAAGAACCCTTATTCAGAATATCACTAAGTTATTATGAAAACACACGAAGAAAATATGACCTATTTCGGAAAAATAAATTAAAAATTACGAAAAGAATAACGCCATTTTTGCTAGAATCACAGAAGCAAATTTCTGGCACAAAAAAGTTATTTCGCTCTTCCCCTCTGTGCCACGACGAGAGAGTCCTTTGATGTCAGAGTAAAGGCCCTGGATGGATATCAGTAGATCCTTTGGATGATGTCCTGCGTGTGTATCCTAGGAAAAGATCCTTCTTGGAGTGCGACTATTAAGGAGACTTAGAGGCGGAGACTGTTAATCTCTGTTCAAATATGCTCGAAGCAGAAATCGTCTCTTTCATCTGCAGACCTGGGACAGATTTATACGCTTGAAGTTTATTTTTATTTTTTTCTTTATTTCGTATTTAAGTTTTTATCCATTATTTATTCTATTGTTATTGTTCTTAACATTCTCCTGTAACTGATTTATTTAATTATTTTCTTTCCTCCCTGCGCTATTTTCCCCGTTGGAGCCCTACTGCTTGTATCATCCTGCTATTCCAACTTGGGTTTTAGCTAAGCAAGTAATAACTCAGTTGAGGCTCTCGTCAGGCCAAAGGAAACGATGAGCAAAAAAAAAAAAAGAAAAAAAAACTTTTGCTTTTGTTTGGATGTCGGCTACCTCCCAATATTTGGGAAGTGCCATGGTAGATAGATAGATAGATAGATAGATAGAGAGATTATATTTGATTATTTGCAGATAGTATTATTTTTAGGGTTAATATACAGACAGATTTATAGATTTGGTGGTATTTTTTATTTTTATATTCTATATTGTTCTTTTATATTCCATACTGTTCTTTTATAAATTTTCAATAGTTTGTCAAAGTGTAATAGTTTGATAAAGCAAACAGATTTAGCTCCCATTTTGTTCTCCTCTCTCTCTCTCTCTCTCTCTCTCTCTCTCTCTCTCTCCAATGCAATGCCATATCTAAATAATTTCATTGAACAGGAAAATTCTCCCTTGCAAGCAGTGAAAAATTTCTATTCAACTTTTTGATGCCTTTTCCGAAAAATATAAGCGCCATGTATCCTAAATTAGCCAGATAAAAACCCCCCCAAAAAACATGAAGAGAATAACCTAAGAAAAGAAAGATTGTAATAAAAATCTAGCTAATTATATCAGTATATTACATTCCGACTATTCTTCAATGCCATGTACAAAATACGGGCATGATAATTATATATTAGTGTTACTTAACAGCATTATGACTACTACTACTACTACTACTACTACTACTACTACTACTTCTACGACTACTGGTGCTGTTATATGATAATAAGAATGATATCAATAATAGCAAACCAGAGATGAAATGTAAATATTATAAAATAATCATTCAGGAAAAATATGAGATTTGATTAACGCACGTTATAACAAATCCTTGAACCTTTACTCAAAATTAAATTAAAATAATATCATGAGTTGAAGATGCATTATTAACAAATGTAAGCAGCAAAGTATAACAATGAAGCAATAAATGATTCTTCAAACTATAGCAAAAAATATTCTACAACCAAAGATTTACTTTACCCAAGTACTCAATTCGAACATGTTGCCTTGTGTAAATAAGGTGTTAGCAAAAAAAAACCTCCAAACAAATGCCCCTGATGAATAGAAGCCATGTTATATCCTGAAATAATTAAGCTATATGTCTTGAAAAAAGCCCAAAAACACAAGCAAACTGGAAAACAATTATGCTTTCTGAGATGTTTCCCACTGTGTTTACTTTACAAACAAAACTTCTTTGCTTTCGCGTTTAAACAAACTAAGAAGCTTTCAACAATTCCATGTATTAAAATGCCCCCCTCCCCACTCTCTCTCTCTCTCTCTCTCTCTCTCTCTCTCTCTCTCTCTCTCTCTCTCTCTCTCTCTCTCTCTTCATGTTTTAAAACGTGAACGGCGTAGTCAAAACAAATTATCTCACTCGATGGCTTGGCACCTTGTTGAAGTGAGAGAGCTTGCGTGATGCGATGAGGGTGGGTTGGGGGGGGGGGGGGGGGGTTGATGGCGTCGGGGAGGTTATTTTCCTAACCCGGTAGGTTTAACGTTGCCGTAAGACCAGGTCTGAGCATCCAGGCTAGGACCGGACCAATTTATACTCTACTACATTTTCATATTTCTATTTTTCTCTTTCTTAACCCTTCTATTCCAACTCTCAAATTTCAATCTCTCCTTGCTAAAATAGAAAAAACTAAACAAAAAAAAAAAAAACATGTTTTTCGAAATAAGGCTCAACTACTCATGAGGTTGACATACCTTTTGTGCCTTGTTGGAGTCCTGGCCTAAGAAATAACCCAGATGCTGCTTCATGGTTATCCTCAGTAATACCTAAGAGTCTGGCTGTTCCTTGATGTCCGGAAATCCTAGTAATCGCTAGCCATCCGCTGTCAATCTTGGCATGGAAAGAGGCTTCTGCCTGGTGCTGCTCAGTTGGGAGCTGCTGTATGTCATGTTCAGCCCAACTTTGAGGAGACTTAACTTTTGGGTTAGCAGCACTTATGGGAGGTTGGGGACATAACAATGGAAAGTCACCCAGTAATAAACGGATGCGGCAGCAGTTGGGCAACTATTAGCCACCAGATAATAAATTACAGAATTTATTAGCTGAGATTTCAGATCAAACATGCTTTAGACAATATAACAGAGAAATTAAAAATGAGTGAGAAACTGAAATTGAAGCACAAAATTTCAAATAAACAAATGGTGGTAGACTTCAAAGAAGGCTGCGCTTCTAACCCGCACTGTAATAGTATATGCCTGCTCTGTCAGCCAAAACAGGAAATAGAGAAATTGAAAAAAAGAGAACCAAGAACTAAGAAAACAATTGATAGAGATTATGTTCAAGTTTCAACAGTTAGAAATAAGGAACAAAGAAGTCATAAATGATGTTGTTGAAAATTGGATAAGTATCCAAGAAATACAAAATAAGGTGAAGTCAAGGACAGAACCTAGAGAGAAAATAACAAACAAAAACAGAAAGTTCATGAAACCCACTAGAAGAAGTGTAGCTAAGAGCAAGAAGACTAAACAACAACCTAGAAATGTGACTAACATCAAAAATAGATTCTCCCCTCTAGCAGAGAAAGAGGAAGATGAAACGTTGTTAATCAGAGACTCTATGGTAAAGGACCAGGGGAGTACTTTGGCCTCAAAAAGAGGAGAAAGGTCAAGTCCTATCCAGGTGCCAATGCACAGAAAATAGAAGAAGTGGTTAGTAAAACCATAACAGAGAACAATAAAACCACTATTATTGTACAGGTAACTGGAAGTGACTTATTCCAAAGAAAGGATACTGCTGGCCAAACAGAACCTTTGGTTAAACAGCTAAAAAAAACTGTGAAACGGCTTGAAACAAGACCAACAATACTATAGTTATAGGCATTCTCCAAAGACTCAATGTTAGCCACTTCGCCCTCAGTAAGGCCATAGGGATAAACGAAAGGCTTGAGCCTACATACCAGAAAAAAAATGGAATTTATAGATCTTTGGGATACTTTTTACGAAAAGAGAAAATTATACAGAAGAGATGAAATGCACTTTAGTGAAGAGGGCAAGAGATTATACGGAAACTAACTTAATCTCAGCCTTTACAATTACTTAGATATAGTTGACCAATAACAAACAAGACTCTTAGAAAATCCTCCAACAGCAATTAGAGGAAATTGAGCAGACAATTTTGATAATGCTGATAAAAGTAAAACTAAAACTCTAGTAAATCAGGGAAACTAGCAAAACCACAGAGGAAGAGAAAAAAGAGAGATAAAACTTCCTCAGAGTGGCACAATTGAATGCTCAGTCAGTTAGAAACAAAATGGAAATCTTCAGGGTAATGATAACTAGTGAGGAACTAGATGTCATAGGCATTACCAGGACCTGGATTCAAGAAGAAAAAAAAATCCCAGGTTTCAAGTTTTTCAAGAAGGATCGCCGTACCAAAATAGGTGGAGGGTAATGCTTTATGGTGAAAATCACTTAAACCCCATATAAATTATATTAGAAACCAAATATGAAGTGACAAGTACAAACATACACACCATAGAAAAAAAAACATGTCTATGCTAGTAATATACAGACCACCACTTCAAACACAAGAACAGGACAAAGAGCTGTGTAGACAACTTGGACAAGAAGTTAACAATAAGCTAGCTGTCCTAATGGGAGACTTAAATGCAGAAGTACACTGAGACACTATGAATTCTACATCAAACACAGATGGACATAGACTACTAGAATTTGTCAACAATGAATTCCTTCATCAGTGGTTCAATAAACCAACCTAGGGAAACAATATACTAGATATTGTGCTAAAAACAGAAGAAAATCTAGTATCCAGTGTTCAGTAGGCGAAAATATTGGCAAAAGTGACCCCAGAATAATGAAGTTCCAGGTAAGTATTCCTCATCTAAAAGAAAGGAAAATAATAAAAAAAAACTAGTTTACCGACTGAGTAACTGGATAAAACTGGAGGAATACACCAAGAAATTTAAATATGACGTAACAGGGAACATTGATACACAATGAGACTCCTTTGAACAAATATATAAAGAGTGCAAATGTATACCGCATAAAAAATGTTTACAAAATGGAACTCCACAACCTAAATGGTTCAACAGAGAAATAGCCAATGCAATAATAAGTAGAGACAGGAAATATAAATCAATGGGTCCACAGACTTAAATTCCTGAAATTTTTGAGCACAAGAAGTCAAGCCGAAAAGTAGATAAACTAGTTAGAAATGCCAAGGTCAATGAAGAGAAAGGAGTGGCTTCAGCTAGTAAAGAAAACCCAAACGATTTTTTTTTTTTTGCATTTGTGAACAGGAGAAAACCAATCAATAACAACATTAGCCCATTAAAAGATTCAAAGGGTAATCTTATAACAAAGGATTTGGAAAAAGCTGAACTGATGAAAGCATATTTCACAACTCTATTCACTAGAGAAGAATCAACGACACTCCTCTAACCAGCTATCAAACATGAGGGGCCACAGCCATTAAATCGAATCACTTTTACAATGGACGATGTCAAAAAGAAAATAAAAGGACTCAGTAATTCTCAGGCACCAGGTACAGATAATATTCATCCAAGAGAGATTATAGAACTAGAAGAGATAACCGCACACTTTTATAAATGTTCAAAGACAGCCAACGGAAATAAGGCACCACAAGAAATGAAACAAGGCAATGTTCCTACATTCTACAAGGGGGCAAAAGAAGAACCGGGCAACTACAGACCAGTCTGTCTAACTTCAGTGCCTTGCCAAATTTTTGAATCAATTATAGAAGATTCCGTAGTAGAACATAGATAAAAACAATCTTTTAATAGACAGCCAGCATGGTTTAAGAAAAAAAGAGATCATGTGTGATAAATCTTTTGGAATTTTTTCACATGTTTACCATTTATGATAAAAGCAGGGCAATATACATCATATACATATACTTTCAAAGGGCCGTTGACAAAGTTCCTCATAAAAAAATAAATGGTCCAATTTAGAGCACTAGGCATCATTAATGAGCCAGCTCAATGGATTTAATATTGGCTAACAAAACAGAAAACATAGTTTTAATCAATGGAGAAGCTTCAGAGTGGACAGCTGTTACAAGCGGAGTACCTCAAGGATCCATCCTTGGACCATTGCTATTTCTGATCTACATTAATAACATAGGTTTAGGATTAACTAGTAGAATAGCCAAATTTGCCGACGATACTAAATTGGGCATAAATGCTGCAAACTCAGAAAACGTAGAAACCTTAAGAGAGAATCTAATGAAACTAGAAGAATGGTCCAGTAAATGGCAAATGCCTTTCAACTGCACGAAATATAAAGTCATGCACAAAGGTTATAGTAACCCACAATCAGATTACCCACTTCTGGGTAATGAAATAAAAAGTATGGACCAGGAGGAAGATTTCGGTATTATTATCAGGAAGGATTTGAAGTTTACCAAACAGAGCCTAAAAGCTGAAAAGATAGCACAGAAACTAATAGGCTACATGAGACAATTCAATTTAAAGAAAGAGACACTCTACTACACCTGTACACATTACTAGTAAGACCCCATCTAGAATACGGAGTCCACATCTGGGCTCCAAGGTATTCAGAAACATATAGATAGACTGGAAGCAGTACAAGCTTGGGTCACCAAACAGGTTCCAACACTAAGGCAATTTAGATATACACGGAGGATGGAACGTGTGAACTTATTTGAACTCGACAACCAGGGGACAGTTAATAGGGGCACTCAAAATTTTTAAAAGAATATCAAATATAGATTACAACAATCTATTCACGTTTATCTCAAATCAGTCCAGAGGTAACGGATACAAACTGGAACTGAAAGATACAACACCAATCATTGCGGCAATTTCTTTACATGCAAAATAGCAAACACTTGAAATAGACTTCCAGCGGATGTAGTAGACACTAACACGGTAAATGAATTTAAGAATAAGTTAGACAAGATCAGAAGAACTCTCTAAATACTTTAACTAAATTGCTCTACTAAAGAGCGAATGGAGTCTGTGCAGATGGACTAAAAAGTTTCTGAGACATCCAAAATCCATATAGCTCTTTGTAACTCTCTCTGTTTTAAAACATGAACTTCGTGGGTAAAATATACTTCTCTCTCTCTCTCTCTCTCTCTCTCTCTCTCTCTCTCTCTCTCTCTCTCTCTCTCTCTCTCTCTCTCTCTCTCTCTCTGCTTTTTAATTCAAGTCATACCTTTCACTAGATACAACCTATAAAGCCTTAGTCCTTGACAAGATCTCTTATTTACTCATGATAAAACCAAATGGCTGTGCTTCTTTTCGAACTCAAGTAGATTGTTTAATATAAAAACTTACTTGAATAAGAATTATTGAAAAGGGTTTGTTAACTTCTGCAACAGAGTAATGGAATACATCGCAAATGAACGGGTGTTTACGCTGTAAGTGCAACTTTTCAAGGGAATATAGATTTTTTAACATCTATCTAGTTTCGGCTTCTTTTTAAGGTTTTCCTTTTTTTATTAATTCGAGAAAATGAGAGGTAAAGATAGAGAATAAATACAAATAAGATATAATCTTCAGCAAATCTAAGTTCTCTCTCTCTCTCTCTCTCTCTCTCTCTCTCTCTCTCTCTCTCTCTCTCTCTCTCTCTCTGTTGAGAACCGTAATTGAGATTGATAGAGGAAGATAAAGACACTGAAGTGAAAGTAATGATATATGCAAATGATATTCGGTCCTGGTAACAATAACTTTACCCCAACATTGATGTCAACTTTTAAACTAACAAACATTGTCCAGCTAATTAACATTATGCCTAAAATGAACGGCAAACTATTTTTCTTTTGATACCTAACTGTTTCTGGATATAGGCCTACTAGTTGCAGGTTCATAATTCTATGACACGTCTCAGAAATGGGCAAATATGCAAAAAGTGAACTGTTGAAATGCCACTTGATTTATGAATGAAATTAGTAACTAGATTTTACCTGTAAGCAAAAAAATCTAGAAACTTTACATATCCAACATACCAAATATTCTATTTAAAATTATTATTTATATTTAGAGTTACAGTAAAATTTTAATTGAAGTTATGAATGTTACAAATTTTAGAAAATATTTATCATAGATCCATATCAATAAGAAATGATAACATGATTTTTCATAACAATGAGGCAAATTTGTTACGTAAGTCTCCCCATTAACATTAATACTTTCCTCATTTTTTTTTGTTGGGGGGGGGGGTTTAAGCCAATATATATATATATATATATATATATATATATATATATATATATATATATATATATATATATATATATATATATATATATATATATATATATATATATAAAAGAACGAAAAGGGACTTTTCCTCTCTTCGCTCCTCCTAGCGTGACGAGGGATTCAGCCGAGTTTGGTTGGTACTGCTAGGATACCAGAGACGGTCCGTGTCGGTAGGAAACCCAAAGAAAGCATTCCACACTAAAGCAGACTATTACGGAAATGGCCAAGCTCCCAAGGCATTAGAAAGTAGGATTCCAATTCCCATTCTCGTATGCAAAAGGGAAACTCCATCAGCACTGCCTATTCATGCAGTCGATAATTCCAATTACGGGTTTTCAAAATATTTAATCACTAGGTTTTCTTCTCACAAAAGAATTTAGAATTACCTGTCCAGAAAAATCACGGTGTTCCATGATTCAGTAGCTATATTTATATTGATTTTTATATTCTATTCAGCTGACTTAAAACATTGCTATGCAACGTTTTGAAGGATTTATGTTTGTGCAAATGAATATACTATGATAATACATAATTATAAAGATTAAAAGATTGAAAAGAAAGATTATACATATTAAATATGTGTATATATAACAACAACAGTCGTTTCTAGTCCACTGTAAGACAAAGACCTCAGACATGTCTTTATTCATGTCTGTGGTTTTGCCAGTTTTCATAATCATGCTTGCCAGTGCGTTAAGATATCCCCATTCATATAACTATATCAAGATTTCCTTACGTTTATGTATCTGTCTTTTATGGTTTTAATATGACCTTTTCCTCCAATATGTTAAAGGTGATCAGTGCCCTTTTTACTAGACTTTTTATGTAAGTTTGTTTTACATCATAACATGAATATGAAACATTATAATACAGTAAATAGGATAATGATAATTGCTTATTTCTATTGCAAACAAGAGAGAGAGAGAGAGAGAGAGAGAGAGAGAGAGAGAGAGAGAGAGAGAGAGATAACACCCTATGCATGATAGTGTTAGAAATGTCAAGGAGGTGAAAGATACATTTATATTCAGCCCAATATTTTTGCAGAAGACTGACTGATAACATTTGTTATTTTCTATATATTTTTTCTGTGATATTATTTTACAAAATTGTATTGCATAGTTAAATGGGAATCATATTAGGCTGGAAATGAACTCCTGCGATCATCAATAGTCAACCAATAACAGCAAATGATTAATTGTTAAGGTCAAGTTAGTGAATAATTGGGAAACTTTTTCTGGCCTTTCTTCTCTTGTCCGTTTTAGGGATTGTATGATAGCCAGTGATTTGAGAGAGAGAGAGAGAGAGAGAGAGAGAGAGAGAGAGAGAGAGAGAGAGAGAGAGAGAGAGAGAGAGAGAGCTATCATATGCTAAAATAATAAATGCCTGAATTTTTACCGAGGGAAATTTTCATCATTAATACAAGAAAAAAAAATTTTGGTCGTTTGATACGTGAAGAGACCGTAACCTTTTATGGTTTTTACATTGTTAATCGTTTTTTAAAAATCCAAGAGACAAAAAATATCGTTTAACTTTCATATCTGTCATTTTTACGCATGATAGATTATATAGAATTCGCAAATAAAAACCAAGGCAAACCATTCCTACAAAAAGATGTAATGTGATATGCAATGACCATGATATGCGTTATATTTTTTTTTCTGGAATCCATATGTTTATAACAGTATTATGTGACCTAAATTAGGAAAATATCCTTTTTTTCACATATTCGTGATACATGCACATTGAAACAACAAAACTCTCTGTGAATAAAATATATTTTTCTTAAAAGTATTTTTTTTTTATTAATATCTAATTATCTTGACCAACTTATTGCTAAGGTTGTTTTGATAGTCGTGTATTTGTTTGTATGTCTGTCTGTTTTTGTGATTCACATAACTCATACAATTTCACCGAATCCCATGAAATTTGGTGGGATGATTGGCCATGATTCAAGGACAATTCAATTAGACTTTGGGAGGGATTGGTCAAAGGTCAAGGTCAAGGTTACGAAAAGGTAAAACATGTTTCTTTGATATATCGTGGTCAATTTTTATCTGATTGCATGAAACTAGAGCCAAAATGTCCATAATTCAATTGCCGATCTTGTGATATACAACATGATATAGGTATGTGCTCTACCGAGTACTCGTTCTAGTTTAGTAATAAGACAGATTATTATTATTATTATTATTATTATTATTATTATTATTATTATTATTATTATTATTATTATTATTATTATCATTATTATTATTATTATTATTATTATTATTATTATTATTATTATTACATAACTAGTTGGAAAAGCATGATGCTATAAGCCAAGTGTTTTGTATTTCCAGTGTAGAGAATTATTTCACTCCATTTAGATGTATAACGTTGCATCTTCTTCAAGTAACTATATACTGTAGATAATTTACAATTTCTATATGTTCAATATGTAAGGGCGTGTTATTACAAAAATACACACAAAATATAAAACAGCTAATACATTTTTTTTCTTCTAAAATGAAATATTATTTCTAGTCATAAAAAAGTTATTTCGTTTCAGTTATATATTTCTTATCAAATTCAATGAATGCATAAGGAAGTTATATATTTGTTCCTGTAACAACCTATCGTATTCTCGCATCTATTATGCATTTGAGTCTTGCATACCTGTTCTGCATTATGAGGGATCTGGTTCCTTTGTGTTTGTGTACAAATATCATATACAAGTAGAAGTATTTGTGTAAATATATTGGCATAAAAGGCTAAGAGATTACATGTAGTCACATAAACACACACAGACACGCACATATGTATTTACCCTTATCTATCTATATATCTATATATCATCTGTCTATATATATATATATATATATATATATATATATATATATATATATATATATATATATATATATATATATATATATATATATATATATATATATATTTATATATATATATAAATATTGTCACAAATTACTTGCATAATTTCCAATTCACTCCAACGTGGGAAGAATACCCAAAGGGACATCCCCTAAGATAAGTGTTTCTCCTCGGACCAAATTCGAAATTAAGTCTAAGGATTAAAACAAAACTAGACGCTACAATTATGCAACCAAATTATTAAGAAAGATATAAGTTAGTGCTATATATTACCATGCGATACAATCTTATCAGTTTGGTATTGAGGTAGAGATACGTTTATTTTGAATACCTGAATTTGAAAAGGAATATCTGTGGCCTAGTTGATATCAACTTATAGATCTCTCGAGGGAGCCCTGTTTATCAAGTCTACCGTCTAGTTTAATTTCAGTTCTGAGTCATAGGTTTTCATTCTCCTGGGGTAAATGCATCTATCAAAGATCAATTTCCATTGAAGTCTTTTGAAAAGGCCATTGAAATTCTATATTAAATGCAATACATGACTGAATACTAAAAGCATAAAAATACGATTATTACTACCAAAATTATCATAAATGGCTGTCTGTTGCAAACTTGCCAATCAGCTATTTTGGTGAAGATGAAATTATCGTAACTCAAAAGTGAGAATAACTGAATTCGAAAGGGACTTAACAGGAGAGTTAAAATCAAAGAGTTAAAATCAACTTGCATCTATGTGGATAGCTTGCTTGGTTAAGTCTACAGACTAGTTTAGCTTCCATTTAGAGGTATAGGTTCAAATCCTGCCCCTAGTTGACACAATCATCATGAATCTATTTCCCTAATGAATATATGTTTTTATCTATCTATCCATATATCTATCTATTTCATTGGCCTATGTAGCTATATACATACATAAATTTATATATATGCATACACACACACACACACACACACACACATATATATATATATATATATATATATATATATATATATATATATATATATATATATATATATATATAAATGTGTGTGTGTGTGTGTGTATGTATGTATGTATGTATATACACTATAATCCTGCTACCATAATAACAGGGAGGACTGCTATGATAAAAAGTGGTATATTGAAAAGCCTTGTACATGGAATTTGATAGATAGTTATTTCTATAAATACAAGTCAGATAGACAAAGCAGGAAGAGAATATCACTTCAGGTATTTCTATGCATGATGTGCCACCTTATTATTATTATTATTATTATTATTATTATTATTATTATTATTATTATTATTATTAGCTAAGCTACAACCATATTTGGAAAAGCAGGATGCTAAAAAAGCACCCTAATAGAAGCAGGAGAAGGATGCTATAAGTGTAAGGGCTCTAACGGGGTAAAATAGCCCAGTTTGGAGAGGAAATAAAGAATTAAATAAACTACAATAGAATTATTGAACAATTTAAATAAATATTTTAATGACAGTAATAACATCAAAATAGATCTTTCATACATAAACTACAATGAGATTTTTTTTTTGATATAACAAAGTTAGCGACAGATTCGTTAACGGACAGAAATAAAAACAAACAATTTCTGCTATGGGAATCTTATCATAATCGTCTTACATTGTACGAGGATTCACAAACTCTCCCAACTTTATGTGAGACCTTGAGATGACAGTTCCACTGATGGACGGACAGATGGATAGACAGGTAAAGAATCTACCCTTTTACTAAGGTAGATTGAAATACAAGTGTGGGGGGGGGGGGGGGAGTGTTTTTCTGCCTTAGCGCAAATTAGACGGCAATCGCTTTTTAACCCTTCGGCGTTTATATCGATTCCCGTGTACCCTTAAAATTGAGGATGAAAAAGAGAAACAATGAAATCGATATTGTGGTATAATTCTATTATTTAATCTCATTTCAGATTACATCATATATTGCACTGCACTGGCTATCTTTTCAGATTCAATGTATCCCTGAAGCTTACAAGTGTACCACTGCAGTAAAGGTACACATACCCCAGCTTTGAAACCCCTGCCCTAAATCATAGAAGGATTTACTGCCGGACAAATGAAATAAAAAGTAAATAAACGAATGCTAAAATCGATGGAATAACTATAGTCATCCAAATTAACAGAGGATAGTTAGTAAGCACAAACATCAATACAATTGCACTTAAAAAAAAAAAAAAAAAAAAAAAAAAAGTATATTGATAAAGCTCTAATACTTTAAGCGCAGCAACTAAGGCCATTACTGGGAAATGTTTATCAATTTTGATGAAAGAGATTATTCAACTGTATTTTGTCAATAACACGAGCTTGGTAGTCTGCATATATCTAAGCAATAGATTTCTATTACAATAGTGATGAAACAAACGATCTGGGGTATAAATAATAGGTTGCTAACATCACTCAAAATACCGGAAGTCTTGTTAACGTTATAAATTTTGTTGGCAAAACTGGACAGATGTTTCCTTATTTATTAGGGAAAGAGCTTGAAGTTGAATATAGCACTGTTTATTGTTAGATATAAGAAATCATTCAGTACATCATCATTCAAGCACAGAGAATCTGATAGGGAACACGTTTACAAGGTCACTTAATCAATATTGTCCTAGATTGGCTAGTGTACAGCCTCATTCTAACTGGCTAAACAACATATATTACTTATTTGTTACTTATATCTGTATTCAAGTTGAAAGTACATACAACATCGAAATAAGGATATTATGAACTTTGAAACTATGTTGTCTGTAATATGTTCTTGAATAGTTTTGGGCATTTATTAGAAATTCGTTGTATAGAAAAAAAAATAGCTCACGGTTCAAAAAATGTATATCTGTCACCTAGGCAATGTTAACTTGGGATATAGAAAGAAACTTATTTTCTACACAATATTAATCTGGAAAAAGAAGAAAAAGAAAAAAAAAATGTTCTGTGGTTTATACTTTCAGCATTTAACGAACGTTCCTATTGTCCTTTGTTATCAATGCACTATTCGTACTATACAGCGTTCTAATATATTTCACGTAGAAGTTCCTTTTATGTATATCCCATGTGTATTCACCTATTCAGTTCTCGTGACTATTCTAGTGATTAACGCCGTTTTGAATATCTAAGACTTCATTGTCATTAAATAACTTTTCCTTTTTCATTTAGTCGATCACTACAGTACTGTTTCGACAAAACTTTGTCATAATCAAGTGATTACTGAATACCTAAGTTTACAATTAATTTTATACAAACCCTCTATCACTTGACCAAAACTTTAAGTTGTGAACATAATCTACCGAATTTCACCTTTTTAAAGGTTTAAAGGTCTCTCATGAATGGCAGAGGCAAGGAACAATGACAGTATCCTATCAAGCAGGGCAATCCCCCAGAAACAGACCATATATACATTACATATGATCAGAGCACAAGTCCCCTCTCCACCCAAGCTAGGACCCTCGACGGCCAGGCAATAGCTGCTGAAGACTAAGCAGATAGACCTATTAGCTCCCCAAAACCTCCCAACCTTAGATCATAAGGATGGTGAGGTTGCAGCGACCAAAGGAAGTAACGAGTTTGATCGGGACTCCAACCCCAGTCTGGCGTTCACTAGACAAGGATATTAACACATCGGCCACCACAACCTTTTGACTACATCTTCATCAATGAAAAATAAGGTACACACTGTTAGTACAAGCGGGCCTACAATTTGTCTCCTAACACGATTGTCTACCTTGCACTAAGTTTGATTAAATTCCTTTCAGTTTTGCAGGAGTTCTGACAACAGGGTCAGCCAAGGTTGATGACCTACCACCAGGCAAATCTATGTCTTAGGCCAAAGAGACAGGCAGAGGAGATAAACTGTCCAATATTCGTTCAAACAAATTTAAGCTTATAAGCCTGAGGTAATGGCAGAAAAACAATATCTTTTTCAGAGAGAGAGAGAGAGAGGAGAGAGAGAGAGAGAGAGAGAGAGAGAGAGAGAGAGAGAGAGAGAGAGAGAGAGAGAGAGAATTACCCTTCAATGATTTAATTGTAATAAGATGAATTCAACTTAGCATTAAAGGGTAGAGGCCCTTAATCATACTTACAGATTCTTATTAGCTATAAGAAAATTAGTTCATAAACCTTTGTAGGAAATTCCTGTATTCGATTATTCTTTCTTTATTTGAAAAAAATTCTTTTTTGAAAACTCAATACGAAAACTCTACTACTGTAGAGATAAAAATTTTATACACGATACAATTTAATATTCAACTCATTTGCTTCTATCGCCAGTAAAAAATAGGGTTTCAAAACAAAGGCATTTCAAAACAATTATCTTCAAAGGATATTATGCTAATAATAAGCCGGCTCTCTTTGAATACCATTATTAATGATAGTGTTTTTATTAGCAACACAATGTGATAATTTTTCATTAATTTGATAAACAGTAAAGCGCCAGATAATGTCAGTTAGCTGTCAG
>NC_090738.1:109196906-109199406 GCF_036898095.1 Palaemon carinicauda
AACGTCTTCTGGCAAAACGTCTTAATAGGTTTGCTGAAGGTGATCATCTATTCCCTAGTTTGCAATTTTGGTTTTCGTAAAGGCCTTAGAGCATGTGATGCCCTTCTTATTATCTTCAATGCCTTACAGAAATCCCTTGATTGTGGTCAGGAATTTCGTATGATTGGCCTTGATTTTAGTGCTGCCTTTGACCGTGTTAATCATGAGGTTCTTATTTTCAAACTCAAACAGTTGGGAGTGGGTGGGTCGTTTCTTAGCATTATTATTGTTTTT
Organism: Palaemon carinicauda; assembly: GCF_036898095.1. Classification (NCBI taxonomy): domain Eukaryota; kingdom Metazoa; phylum Arthropoda; class Malacostraca; order Decapoda; family Palaemonidae; genus Palaemon; species Palaemon carinicauda. Next base: position 109,197,180 of record NC_090738.1, read on the forward strand.
TTAAGTAATAGATCTCAAAGAGTTGTTGTTGATGGGAACCATAATGAGTATAGGAATGTGATATCCGGTTTTCCACAGAGTAATGTTCTTGCCCCATTACTTTTCATTGTGATTCTCGAAAGCAAATTTACTTCTGAGAAACATATTAGGTGTGTGTCCTCTTCAATTGCACAAAAAATTGGCTTATTGAGAAAGTCTTTTAAGATTTTCGGTGATCAATCTATTCTGAAGAAGTGTTTTAATTTTTTCATTCCTCCTTGTTTTGAGTATTGTTCTCCTTCCTGGTCTTCAGTTGCTGATTCTCATCTTAATTTGTTGGACAGAAACCTACGATCTATTAAATTTCTTATTCTTAATCTAGATATTAATCTTTAGCGCCGTCGTTCAATTAGTTCATTATGCATGTTGCATAAGATTTTTCATAACTCTGACCATCCTTTACATTCAGATCTCCCTGGACAGTTCTATCCTGTTCGTAATACCAGGCAGGCATTTAATTGTAATAGTCAGGCCTTCTCCATCATGAGGCGCAATACTACACAGTATTCTAGAAGTTTTATTCCAGCTGTTACCAAGTTGTGGAATGATCTTCCTAATCGGGTAGTTGAATCAGTAGAACTTCAAAAGTTCAAAGTTGGAGCAAATGTATTTTTGTTGACCAGGCTGACATGAGTCTTTTTATAGTTTATGTATGACATATCTGTTCTTTAAGTTGTTAATAGTTTATATAGGACATATCTCTGTTTTGACGTTGATACTGTTTTTAGAATGATTCATTGCTATTTTTTTCTCATCTTCTATTCATTTCCTTATTTCCTTTCCTCACTGCGTTATTTTTCCCTATTGGAGCCCTTGGGCTTATAGCATCTTGCTTTTCCAATTAGGGTTGTAGCTTTGGTAGTAATAATAATAATAATCATATGTGCATATGGTCAGTCTAGGATATTGTTCTGTCCTTTACCTTTGCCACGTATAAGCTACCTTTAAACATGGAGAATTATAAGTTTGTATCAATTTTTCAGTTTTAATGCATCCATACCTGAACTTATTTGATTGTAAAAGGAAAATTACCTCTTTATCCTACAAAGGGACATGAAATTTCCATTGGATAGAACCACTCCTGCTTTTCCCAAAATAAACAGATCGCTGTTGTATCAGAGAAAAATGATAACGATGGGAAGCATCACTGGTGCTATGTTTCGACACCGAAAACGTATAAAATCACTGTCCAAATGCATTTACGTATTTAATAAAAGAGCAAAGTGAAAATGAAATGGCTTTTATCAACGTGAAAATTCTCATTCCTTTTTCGGACTAGGCATTTTATTCTTTTTAGAAAGCATTTTCTTTTGCGTCCTTTGTTATCCTTTCCCGATAGATTTTCCCATTATGTCTCGAATGAAATCCTTTTATAAAATCTTAATTTGAATTTTGTATTTGAATAAAAGGTAGAACTTAAAATGAATGTAAGTTATTTAAATGAAAACAGCAAAATTTTTTTTAGATTTAAAGTTATAATTTAAAGCCATGAAAATCTTTTGTTTTTTTTTTTCCTTTTTAATTATTCGATATTACTTGATACCGATCAATAAACTACCCAAACTGAATTTATTCACATTTGCCAGCGAATCTTACATACATATATAAGCATATAATGATAAAAAGTAATTAAAATTTTTATCGAAACACATGTTTGTTTAAGGGACACCTAATGATGCAACAAATTTACCTAAACAATACCTCAAGTTCAAAACTATCCTTATACATACACGCACATACGCACACACAGACACACAAACATATATATGTAGATATGTATATATATATATATATATATATATATATATATATATATATATATATATATATATATATATATATATATACACACACACAAATATGTATATATATATATATATTTATATATATATACATATATATCTATATATATATATATATTTTTTTTTTTTATTTATTTATTTATCTCTTTCTGTGTGGGAATACGTTTACTTGGAAGAGGGGTTTGCGTATCGCCATGATCAGCAAAGCTGTACTTGTCGGGGCCACCCATACTTGGTTAGTTTGCTGTGGGCGATCAGACGAGAATCTTCCACCATCCTCAATCCGCACTGACACCATGGTGTTGAGAACTGACCAAACTCCAAACATGAATTGACATTTCTGAGTTCTTTGTCCTGTTTTTGACCAAAAACGGCTGCATTTGTTG
>NC_090738.1:109216906-109226906 GCF_036898095.1 Palaemon carinicauda
AAGAGTTTTACGATCATTTTCTTTTTTTTTGTTTGACTTAAATTAAACTATTGTATTTCGATTATTACAACAGAGTTTCTTTTGTCCGTGAGTTAGACTAAGGTTGAAACCAAATTGTTCCTACACGAATTAAAACTATTCCAACGAGGTGCAGCTCCAAAATGAATAAATGACCTCGGGTATTTTTGAACCGTTAATAATATTAACAGGTTCAGTCATATAAAAGAATTTTGAGTGTCAATTAGTCGCTCTGGATTGACACGAAGTCACTGTGTCAAGTGAAGAGTCCGATTGATACTTTCTTTAAAGATCGTAATCTGCACAATTACGTCACATCTTTAAAGTGGGGGCCTGTGTCCGGGATATATTTTTTTTACTTAACTTTTGTTCATTTTCTTTTATGTTGGAATATAGTTTGTTTTAACTTTTGCTAATTGCTCCGGAAAAAGTTTTGTTTCGGAGTTTCTTCGGTTGGTCGGAAATTTGATTTCGAAATCAGTGTGGTGATCTTTGATCTCGGTTGTTATGCAACCTGATTTGTTGTGTTCTGTTGATTTCATAGTGTAAAATTGGCTGACCAGAAGTCTTGATTTTTTTTTTCTCTTCTTTCTCTCTTTCTTTTATCAAGCAGCAGTAAGTACATTCAAGGTTCAAGGTTCAAGGTTCAAGGTTCTATCGTTTCAGTCATGGGAGACGAAAATTCAGATAGAGTTTCTAGGTTCCTAGAGGAACCGAATGACTTTTTGTTAAGGCAACTCTTCCCAGCAGAGCTAATTGAAGTGAGCTCACGTGCAGATTATATCCAAAATGCAGGTAGAAAACAACAGATTCTAGAGGCCTTAGAGAGAGAATTTAATAGGCGTCAGGAAGAACGTGAGTTGGAGATAGCAATTGAAGATAGGGACGAAGATCACTCCATAACTCGAGAACACTCTGTTATGGGAGGAGCAGCAGCAGTGCCAATGTTACCATCAGCCATGTCATCAAGCCAGACTGCCTACCGAACTTCAAGTCCAGCTGAAGTTGAATCTCATGAAGTAGTTCAGAGGTCAGAAGAGTCGTTGAGTACGAGAATGAAATTTAAAGCAGCTGAGCTCGAAATTGACTCACTGCGAGCTCAGTTGAGGAGACAAGGTCAGGATTCAAGACCCCCAAGGGCACAACCCATGGGAGGATTTTCAGAAAAAGATATGGCGGGACTCCTTCCATCCTATGATGAAAAGAATCCTGAAGGCTTCTTCCTGTCGTTTGAGAGAATACTGAAAAGTCACCAGATCCCAAAGGACGCCTGGGCTCGCCTGTTGCCCATAAAGTTAACCGGGAAAGCAGTGGATGCGTACAATGCGGTATCCGACCCTGTTGCGCACGATTATCGCCGGGTAAAGGCCTGGATCTTGAAAGCTTTCGAACTTGTGCCTGAGGCTTATCGCCAGAAGTTCAGGAACTTGAGGAAAGGATCAGAAAACTATGCAGAATATTGGAGACAAATGAAGATTAGCCGTGACAGGTGGGTGGAGGCCTCTCTTGGAAATAACAAGACTTTCGACAGGATAATGGAGCTCATGGGATTAGAACAGTTTCTGCTAATGTTGCCACCAGCCACTCGGCAATATATCGAAGATCGACATATCACTGACCCTGATGAGGCTTCTATACTGGCAGATGAGTATACACTGAGGGAAAAGATCAGGGGCTCTTCTGGCTCAAGATGGTGCCCTCCTTCATTTCAGCCAAACCAGCCTTCCAGGCCATTTCGGGGTAGTTGGAGCCCCAGGGGGCCGGCACCATCGTATCCTCCATCAGAGAAAGGAGTAGGTGGAAACCCTACACATGGCAGTGCTAAAAACACTGGAAGTAAGAACAATGGAGCCTACCCTTCGGCTCCCCAAGTAAGACAGTGTTCCTATTGTCACAAACTCGGACATGACGTTAGCTGCTGCTGGCTCAAAGGAAATTATGGACCAGGGGAAAAGAAGTTCTCTAATCAAAATCACAAGAGGGACGACCAAGCACTTAATGTTAATGAGGTTATGAGAAGACAGACATCATGCCAAGGGATGATGAAGAAGAGAGACATGGCCATAAGGCAAGGACAGGAAGCCTTCATTCATGCAGGATCTGTGTCTCTGCAGGACCAAGGTACCAAGCCTGTACAGATAAGGATTATGCGTGATACTGGAGCTGAGCAGACTGTCTTGCACAGAGCAGTCTTACCCTTCGATGAATCGTCCACCTTGGGAGAAACTGTCATGGTTCGCTACATTAAGGGAAGAGAGGAATTGCCCTTATATGCAGTGACTTTAAGCTCTTCTTTTATTTCCGGTACATTTCCAGTTGCTTTGGTGGATGAGGAACCCATGCAAGGGGTACAGTTATTGTTAGGAAATGACATAGCTGGACAACGATGTTACACAGCATCATGTCAAATTCATGCTGACAAGAATGAAGGGGAGGTGAAGATTGAACAAAATGAATATCCAGCATGTGCTATTACCCGTGCTAGTACCACTCAACAGAAAAAGGACAGAGATAATGTTCCTACCGGAGCGCTTGTGGGTACTTTTCCCCAAATGCTCAGGGGAGTGGTGCAGCCTGGTTTATTATGTTCAGAATACTCGAGGGAGTCGCTCATTGAGGCTCAGAAACAAGACTCAGAACTTGCAAGGATAAGGGATGAAGCTGGATCCCTGAGCGAACTCGAGGCTGAACCCTCTGGTTACTATTTAAAGGATGATGTCCTAATGCACAAATGGCGGCCTAAGAAAGTGCCTGCTGATGCTGAATGGACCATTCTATATCAGGTGGTAGTGCCACCACAGTATCGAGAGGAGATTTTAAGGTTGGCTCATGAACAACCAATGGGAGGACATTTAGGAGTACGCAAAACGCGTGAGAAAATTTCCCGGGAATTTTATTGGCCAAATTTGAACAGAGGAATTGCAGAATATTGCCGTAGTTGTCACTCGTGCCAAGTGATAGGTAAAAAGGATCCAAATCATCGAAAGGCACCATTGCAACCCATCCCCGTGGTGGAAGAACCCTTCTCCAAGATCATCATGGATATTGTCGGACCTCTGCCAAAGACAAAGAAGGGAAACACCCATTTGTTGACGCTAATGTGTGCGTCGACGCGCTTCCCTGCAGCGTACCCGTTGCAGACAGCGACGAGTCCCAATGTGTCGCAGGCTCTGGTACAGTTCGTGACCACATTCGGGTTACCAAAGGTTATTCAAACTGACAGAGGTAGTGTCTTCATGTCGAAAATCTTTGAAGGCACCCTTAAGGAGTTAGGAGTGCAGCACATAATGTCCTCTGCTTATCACCCACAGTCTCAAGGTGCTTTGGAAAGGTTTCATGGCACGCTCAAAAATGCATTACGTGCATACTGTGAAGACCAGAAAACACGAGATTGGGACACAGGCGTGCCGTTCTTGTTGTTTGCTATCCGAGATTCATGGCAAGAATCTCTGGGGTTTTCCCCCTTCCAGCTGGTCTTTGGACATCAAGTGCGTGGACCTCTCAAACTTTTGAGGGAGATATGGACCCATGAGGAACAAAGTACTAATGTGCTAGACTATGTGGTGAAGTTGCGACAACGCTTGCACGAGGTCTGCCAATTGGCTCATGAAGAAATGAAGTCTCAAGAAAAAATGAAAGCCTGGTATGACCAAGCAAACAGGACAGAAGCACGACAATTCCAAGTGGGAGATGATGTGCTCATCTTTCTACCTGTGCCTGGTAGTCCCTTAGCGGCCAAGTACCAGGGGCCATATAAGGTCGTGAAGAAGCTCAGCGAATTGGATTATGTGGTAGGGACACCGGACCGAAGAAAGGAACACCAGGTGTGTCACGTCAACATGATGAAACCATATGTTGTTGGGAATACCAGTGGTAATGCCACTGCCCAAAACCCATCACCAGTCACTGTGCCTGTTCATGTATCAGTAATAAGGAGACAGGTACAGCAAACAGAAGAGGAGGAAGACCAGAACCCTCAAGGTGAAGAAGAGGAGGAAGAACAGGATACTTCTGGGGAAGAAGAGGAAAAAACCAGTTTCAAGGGCATGCCACGCGAAGCCCGACTTAAGAATTCGGAGGTTCTCAGAGACTTCAAGACCAAGGTCTCTCACCTAGCTCCCCAGCAGCAAGAGGATGTCCAAGCTTTAGTGGAAGAGTACGCAGTGCTGTTTCTTGATGTTCCCAGCCGGACAAATGTAATGGAGCATGATGTGGACGTGGGAGATGCACGCCCAGTCCGTCAACACGCGTACAGAGTATCACCAAAGAAGAGAGAACTGCTTGGGAAAGAAATTGATTACATGCTCGAGCATGGGATTATTAGGAAGAGTTCCTCACAGTGGAGTTCACCGTGTGTGTTAGTGGAAAAGCCTGATGGTGGAGTCAGATTCTGTACTGACTATAGGAAGGTGAACAACGTCACAAAGCCAGATTCTTTTCCCTTGCCACGTATTGATGACTGCGTGGATACCATCGGGAATGCTAGATATATCACCAAGTGTGATTTGTTGAAGGGATATTGGTGTGTTCCGCTCACTGAGAGAGCCAAAAGGGTTTCAGCTTTTGTAACACCTCAAGGATTATTTGAATATAATGTGATGCCCTTTGGGATGAGAAATGCTCCTGCGACATTCCAGCGGATGATCAACAGTCTGGTACAGGACATAGAAGGTGTTGTCGCATATATGGATGACATTGTTATCTACAGTGACTCTTGGAAAGAACACCTGAAGAGACTAAAAGCCCTTTTCCAGAGTTTAGCAGAGGCCAACTTGACAATCAACCTCTCCAAGTGTGACTTTGGACAGGCGACAGTCACCTACTTGGGTCATATAGTAGGTCGAGGATCTGTTCGCCCAGTACAGGCAAAGGTTGAGAGCATTCAACAATTTCCAGTCCCGCAAAGCCGCCGAGCATTGCGTCGGTTCTTGGGAATGACCGGCTATTACAGAAAGTTCTGTGAGAATTACTCTACCATTGCTTTGCCTCTCACTAATCTTCTCAAGAAGAATAACAAGTATGTTTGGTCTAACCATTGTCAAGACGCATTTGGCTCCCTGAAGAGGTTGCTAAGTCTATCACCGGTGCTGAAAGCACCAGATTTTGACAGAGAATTTGAAGTAGCAGTAGATGCCAGTGATCATAAGGCTGGTGCAGTCTTATTGCAGGAAGATGATCAAAACATGAAACACCCTGTGGCATACTTCTCTAAGAAATTTAACCGGCATGAAAAGAACTATGCCACTGTAGAAAAGGAGCTATTGGCTTTAGTACTTGCCGTAGAACATTTCTCTATTTACCTTCAATCTAATTCATTGCCCACTAACATCTTTACAGATCACAATCCCTTAACATTCTTGCATGCAATGAAAAATAAGAACCGCAGACTACTCAAATGGAGTCTACGGCTACAAGAAGTAAATTTGAACATTTTGCATATTCCAGGGACTCAGAACATTCTAGCAGACTGCCTTTCAAGGATGAATTAGAGTTAGGGCGTATGAAAGTAGTTTGGGAATAGTTATAACTGCCATTTGATTTTTTTTTTCCAGTTTTCTTTTTTTTTTTTTGTTAGTTGTAATTTCACCTTTTTCGTGAGAGCCAAGCTGTGAGTTCAGTTACAGATTAGATGGGAGACGATTTCCTTTTCATTGAGCAGGAAATCTTTTTTTTAAGGGGGGAAGTGTGAAGTCCTGTGCGAGGGAGTTCTACCCTCCAAAGGACAACTTAACAGTCATAATTCTTTTAGTTTGTTTTTCTTTGTAAAAAGCTTTGCTCTCATGGGTTTCCTCGTCTATGTAACTTAAGAAGAGGCCTGATCTATGTTACATAGACCTCCTTTGCCATTAACTTGTCAAGGCGCTTAATTCTCACCCCTTTCCCAGGTCAGCCACAAGAGATAAGCCAGATGTGAGAACAAAAGGTTCTCATAGACCGGGGCATCGTGCCAGAAAGAAGAAGACCCCTGGTCATGATTGGCCAACACGCGGAAAAGGAAGGAGGGGTCACAAGATGTCATTGGCCCTCCAAACATGAAGACTGCCCCTGGAAGTCAAGATTACCCAATCAAGAGAAAAGGGGATGGCCCACAAAAAATTTCACTGCTGAGCCTAAGGCTGTGAGGGGAGAAGAAGTCAGTTCCAGTCCGGAGGCCATACCAGAAACAAGAAGTCCCAGGAGCCAGCCAGTGCCTGCGTCCCCCAGGAAAGGCTCTCCCCCTGAAACCTCCAAGAGGCTCGAACTCCGCCTGAGTCAAAGAAAACACTCAGGACGAAGAAAGGAACCATCTGCGTTGACGTCCCAAAGAACACCTGCTGTGCCGAAGTTTTTAAGAAGCTAAGTACTGACCCCTGTGCGAGGGAGAGAATTAAAAAAAAAGTGCCAAATTGTAGAGTTGCATTGATGGGAATTCCAAGGGAGTGAAGCTGGGGGGATAATTGTGGGGAATGGTTTCTCGTAATAATGTGACAACCTATTCGCACCCAACATCATTTTGTTTTTCTTGTTTTATGTTACAAGTTTTCTTATGTTCAAGTAACAACAGTTTCTTTTTTTTTTTGTATAAAAATTGAAGTGCGAAGTGAGGGTTTTTCTTTTGTTGTCGGGGGCACATAGACAGATTGCCAACATTATTTTCTTTTGTTTTACGTGATCACCCGTGCACTTTTCTTTACCATAATTATTCATTTGACAATTATGTTCTGCAGTTTATTTTACTGAGTGATTTCGGAAAATAGAAATTAAGTGATACCTTCTTTCTTTTATTGTTATTTGTGCATCTGAATGTATTTGGATTGCTAGAGAGAATTAAGCTTAGTTTTGTCTTTTCGTTTTTTTACTGTAATCATTTCTTGATTTATTAACCATAAACTCGAAAACACATTTTGCTTTATTTGTCAATTGTAAGTTATCTCCTTAAGAGTTTTACGATCATTTTCTTTTTTTTGTTTGACTTAAATTAAACTATTGTATTTCGATTATTACAACAGAGTTTCTTTTGTCCGTGAGTTAGACTAAGGTTGAAACCAAATTGTTCCTACACGAATTAAAACTATTCCAACGAGGTGCAGCTCCAAAATAAATAAATGACCTCGGGTATTTTTGAACCGTTAATAATATTAACAGGTTCAGTCATATAAAAGAATTTTGAGTGTCAATTAGTCGCTCTGGATTGACACGAAGTCACTGTGTCAAGTGAAGAGTCCGATTGATACTTTCTTTAAAGATCGTAATCTGCACAATTACGTCACAATATATATATATATATATATATATATATATATATATATATATATATATATATATATATATATATATATATATATACATACATATATATAATTGTGGTAGAAAAGAAAACCCAGAAATGATTGATGCCGGAGAGAATGAACTAAAGACTTATTAGAAATGAATGGCCTTGTTATCTATGAAGGTCACGAGTAAGTGCTGCACAGAGATTAACGGCGCATAATATGTAAGGGTGTTTGAAACGCTACTGGCGAGCCCTCCGTGTAGGAGCAGAAAGCACTAACATCGTTGTAGTTTTACTGTTATAATTTTCATTCACGAATCACTTTAAAGATATATATAAATAGAGATGTGTTGCTATTTATTGAAGCCAACCCTGTCATTAAAAACTGAATATGAAAAAAAAATAACCTCTATATGAGTGTGTGCGCTAATGTATAATTAGTAAAGCAAACTACATTTCTAATTACTTAGGGAATAGTTCATGGTTTCATGTTTAATTTCCTTAATGTAATTCTGTAAGGGTTGTGGTGGCCTATGTGGTAACCACCTTGACTAATGATTGCCAGACTCTGGTTCGAGTCCCGTCAAATGTGCTAGTTCCTTTGCTTGCTGCAACCTCACCATCCTTGTGATCTTGGCATTGGGTTTTGGGGTTGCATATAGGGCTATCTGCTGAGTCATCAGCAGCTATTGCTTGGCTCTCCTTGGTCCTAGCTTGGATGGAGAGGGGGCTTGAGCATGGATCATATGTATATATGGTCAGTGTCTAGGGCATTGCATGCTTGATAAGGCACTGACATTGTCCTTTGTCTCTGCCATTCATGATCGGCCTTTAAGCCTTCAAACTTTATGAATAATTATCTCTCTTTTCTCATATGTGATTACAATCAAAACATTTCCTTAGTGATTAAATGTATCAATTAACCCACATGGAAATGAAAATGATCCCTTATCTACGGTTTCTTCAATACTAAAGACGTTGAATGTAACAAGCTAAGTCAAATTCTAACTTTTAACTTATGTTGAAAATGCTGAAGTAAGGCTGTTCTAATAGTTTATATCGGAAAGATATATTTAAGTTGTTACTAATCTTAAAATATTTTATATTAATTGTTTATTAGTTCTCATTTAGCTTATCTATTTCTTATTTCCTTTCCCCACTGGGCAATTGTTCCCTGTTGGAGCCCTTGTGCTTATAGAATCCTGGTTTTCCATTTAGGGTTGTAGTTTAACTGAAAATAATAATAATAATAATAATAATAATAATAATAATAATAATAATAATAATAATAATAATAATAATAATAATAATAATAATAATAACAGCTGTCAATATTACTCTAAGAGGATTTATATAGTTTACATAACATCGTTTCAGAAGAAAATCTTCTTCTATAAAGACCATTTAGTCTGACGTTTCATTCTTATATAGCAAGTAATTACTACTAACATTTTCTTCTTTCATACAAACTAAACTCTTGATTTCCCCTTCGTCCATATTAACTAAGTCACTCTGACATTTAATACTTTTATGACCTGTAAAACATTCTTACATTTCCTGTAGTGAAAAGTAAGAAGTACCTTTGACCCTTACTCAAGTCTACACCAGATAAAGGAACCTCACGTTACCATCAGAGTGAATTTATTACTCGATACTCTAGACATTCCAGACGAACGCACACACGCACACGCAAGGCAACCTGAGCCACATAATCAGGTGGGGGAATCGTATGGGAGACGAGGAAACCCAGGATATATTAGGTACTGGTCTTCTGAGCATTCAACTATTTCTTTTGATGTTTCAGTATTTTACTCATTTCATTATTCTTTTAACTTTGATGATGGATAAGAGAGACTCTTAGATTGATGACAAATTATATATTATGCAATGGTGTTCCAGATTTTTCATCCTTTTTTTTCCTATCTCATTTTTCTATCGAATTTTCTTTGACATATGCTGTATAAAAGATTCTGATATCGGTAATGTCTGTGGAATATTAAAAGTTCCAGAAAAAATAAAAGAGTCAAAACTAGTACAAGGCAAGAAAAGAAATATTATGTAATGGGGTTCAAGATAGTATCCCATTCAGTGGCTACTTTCCTCTTGGTAAGGGTAGAAAAGACTCTTTAGCTATGGAAAGCAGCTCTTCTAGGAGGACACTCCAAAATCAAACCATTGTTGTCTAGTCTTGGGTAGAGCCATAGCCTCTGTACAATGGCCTTCCACTATCTTGGTTTAGAGTTCTCTTGATTGAGGGTACACTCGGGCACACTGTTCTATCAAGTTAAAGTTTTTTTATAGTATATATAGGAAATATTTATTCTAATGTTGTTACCATTCTTAAAATATTTTGTTTCATTGTTTCCTTTCCTCACTGGGCTATTTTCCCTGTTGGGGCCCCTAGGCGTATAGCATCCTAATAATATTAATAATCTGTAATGATTTTTACCAGCAATTAAAACTTCTAAATATAACAATTGGCAACATCATTGGAATAGTTTACCCGAAAATAAGATGAGAAAACTTGCGATTGTTATATCCCCTTGGAGGTATAAAGGGATGCCCCGATTATGGGAAACTACTCTTTGCCGTCTCCGGGTTGGTCATTCTCGGATGACCCACGAGTTTCTGCTGGGTGGCCAACACAAACCATATTACGACGACTGTTTGATACCCTTGACAGTGACGCATTTGTTGACTGAATGCCCCACTTATAGCACAGAAAGGAAT
>NC_090738.1:109229406-109231906 GCF_036898095.1 Palaemon carinicauda
GGGTTAAGAGTTGGAAATTTCCAAATACCCCGATATTTATCAAAAAAAAAAAAAAAAAAATATTTAAATAGGAACGAAGGCAAACATTCCTACAGCAATGTCTCCTTCACTGGAGTTAAGCAATTACGAGCGGTAAACTGAATCAAAGGGTCCTCATCACCCACTTTGGTATTTTGGGTAATTCACGAAATTTAAAAAGAAAACTCAAAGGAATTTGGGGTCCGTGGTCTTGGGTGTCATTAAGTAAAGAAGAAGAAGAAGAAGAAGAAGAAGAAGAAGAGATGATGTCTGGTGTACATTTTTTTTTGGGGGGTGGGGGTTTTGCCAATCTCAAGATACTCCTAAAGAAGAAGAAGAAGAAGAAGAAGAAGAAGAAGAAGAAGAAGAAAAGAAGAAGCAGTATTCTGGTGCTGAGTTTTTGCTAATCTCAAGATACTCGTGAAGAAGAAGAAGAAGAAGAAGAAGAAGAAGAAGAAGAAGAAGAAGAAGAAGAAGAAGAAGAAGAAGAAGCAGTATTCTGGTGCTGAGTTTCTGCTAATCTCAAGATACTCTTGAAGAAGAAGAAAAAGAAGAAGAAGAAGAAGCAGTATTCTGGTGCTGAGTTTTTGGTAATCTCAAGATACTCTTGAAGAAGAAGAAGAAGAAGAAGAAGAAGAAGAAGAAGAAGAAGCAGTATTCTGGTGTTGAGTTTTTGCTAATTTCAAGATACTCTGGAAGAAGAAGAGGAAGAAGAAGAAGAAGATGAAGAAGAAAAAGAAGCAGTATTCTGGTGTTGAGTTTTGCCAATCTCAAGAAACTCTGGTGGAAAAAGAAGAAGAAGAAATGTAAGAGAAAGAGAATTATTCTGGTGTTGAGTTTTTGCTAATCTGAAGATGTTCGGAATCATAAAATAAAGAAGCAGCGTGAGAAATAAAAAAAAATGTGATATTGATGAAAATTAGGAAGAGGATATGAATTTTTAATTGATAGGATCTAAGAATCTTAGGAGAAAATAAAGAAAACAATAATTAGTTAAGGTGCTCTACTGAAATTTTCAAAGAGAATCTTTATATAAAGATATGATCTCCCGGTAAATGATGACAAAAAAGGTTATCAAGAGCTAAGTAATTCATGGTTTATCCCCGAGTCTTGACTTTTCTTTACATTTTGAGAATTTAAAACGGTACGAAGAATTACTCATTTCCATCATTTGATCATCTACTTATTTTAATAAAAAAAAAATCAGAGTGAATTCAAACTTACCTTTAACTTCTATACAATTTTATGTACTATATTATTATTATTATTATTATTATTATTATAATTATTATTATTATTATCATTAGTTAAGCTTGAAAAAAAGCAGGTTGCTACAACCCCAAGGGCTTCAACAGGGAAAATAGTTCACTGAGGAAAGGAAATAAGGAAATAAATAGACTTTTTATAAGAAGTAATAATATAAAACTTGAAGAATAGACCATAGTTTACTTCCTACGTTTAATATTTAAATTCTTTTCTTGGGATTTAGAGCTGACAAAGTATTCTCTTCCGCTAAGAATATGCTATATTTGTGCACACCTAAATCACCCCTCCCCCACAACTCCCCCCACTCCCATAGAGTATCACAAAATCATAAGTTCTTTGTCGGATATAAATTCCGATAGACAATTTCCTTTCAGTCTGGCGATGCCATCTCCTTTCGGGGCCAATATCGCGTGCACACGCAACGATGACGTCCGCGTTTAAGGATATCTCTTGTTTCCTCGTGATATCCTGACAGGAAGTCATTTCAAATTGTAGGTTACCCTTTAAACCTTTCATATTGTCAAAAACTTGAGTGTGTTTCACAGATTACTGTTGGATATATATTAGGGTTTGTTTGAAAATACGTCACGTGGCTTTTCAACTTCGTTTGGAATGTAGTATCGCTCTAAAATGTAAACACAAAATGAAATGTGTTTAGCTTGAGTATGACCACTATATATATATATATATATATATATATATATATATATATATATATATATATATATATATATATATATATATATGTATATGTATATATATATATATATATATATATATATATATATATCGTCATCATCATCATCTCCTACGCCTATTGACGCAAAGGACCTCGGTTAGATATCGCCAGTCGTCTCTAGCTTGAGCTTTTAAATCAGCACTTCTCCTCTCATCATCTCCTACTTCATGCTTCATAGTCCTCAGCCATGTAGGCCTCGGTCTTCCAACTCTGCTAGTGCCTTCTGGATCCCAAATATATGTTTGGTGAACTAATCTCTTTCGGGGTGTGTGAAGAGGAAGACCAAACCAACTTCATCTTCCCCTCAATATGCTCTCATCCACATAAGGCTCTCAAGTAATCTCCTATAGTTTCATTTCTAATCCTATCCTACAATTACGCTCCCAATATTCTTCGGAGGGTTTTTTTTTTCTCAAATCTGCAAAATCTGCTGGATATTGTTTCATTGTCATGCCAAGACTCATGTCCATACAGTAA
>NC_090738.1:109239406-109246906 GCF_036898095.1 Palaemon carinicauda
TGTATCTACCTTCATTTCTAAATTACACTTATTTTCTTGTTTATTCATTTCTATAACTATCTATCCATCTGTCCATCTATCTAACTACATTCACGTCTAAATTACATTTATTTTCGTTTTTATTTATTTCTATATCTCTCCATATATCTATGTCTAAATTATATTATTTTCTTGTTTATTTATTTATTATCTCTATTTATCTATATTAATTTCTAAATTACATTTATTTTCTTGTTTATGAAATTCTACATCCATTTGTATTCATTTCTAAAGTACAGTGAGCAAAGTGCCCACCACAAAATATCAATTTTAACTTGTTCCTCCAGTAGAGGGCAATAGCTTTCATATGGTATCGACTAGCAGTGCAAAATGGCCAAGCTTCGCCTTATGCCATGTCACGTTGCAAACCAGGATGAACCTTCAGTCTATACACCAAAGGAAACTCATGGCAATCCAAATGCATTTCTAAGATTAGAATCCAGAGCGTTCTATTTCCATCACGCCGTTGGTACCGTTCTGTTTATACAATAATAAACTTCAGTTTATTAATATTCCTGTCGTAGTGAGTTTCTGAAAGGATGAAAGTGAAGTACATTTTGGATTTCACATATTCTATAAAATACACAAATTTACTATAGTTACCCAATGTACTTATTTTGTTAATTGATTAATTGTTACTGCATGTTTCTTACACCTTAAATAATTGTTGTCATACATGAATCAGTCTTTCTCTTGCTTATTCTTTTATGTTTAGTTAGAAATGTCAAGTCTCTTTAGTAACATCATGAATATTATTAACCAAGAGTAATAGGCAAGAAAGAAAATAACGACTAAGTTTTATCACGATTTCAAAAGTTGAATAGTATGAAAAAAATATATCTCAAAACTTTTTTCAATGGCACTCAATTTAATTTTGTCTTGAAAATTTTTATTTCTTTTATTTTACCTTCATCTATTAAAACATATATATATATATATATATATATATATATATATATATATATATATATATATATATATATATATATGTGTGTGTGTGTGTGTGTGTGTGTGTGAGAGAGAGAAGAAGTTTTCCGAAAATTGTGTATCTGATCATAAAGAGAAAATTAACTTGAGGGTATACTTTCCAAAATGAAGGAAGAAGAAACTTTCGTATGTTAAAAGTATAAGGAAACTTATGGTGAAAATGCCTCTTTATAGCACGTGGTATAGTAACTTCCTGTCACTGAAAATTTATATATACACGTATATATATATATATATATATATATATATATATATATATATATATATATATATATATACATATATATATATATATATATATATATATATATATATATATATATATATATATATATATATATATATATATATATATATATATATATATATTTATATATATATATATATATATATATATATATATATATATATATATATATATATATATATATATATATATGTGTGTGTGTGTGTGTGTGTGTGTGTGTGGGTATCTGTGAGTAGATATATGGGTGTATTTGTGTGAGCGTGTGTGTGATTATTTATAATGAATATGCTAGTGGAGATCCGTTTAATCTTTTGAACATCGAGAAGTCTATAATATAATTCTTATTTAAAATGGGATTGCCAAAGTTATCATAGCGTAGGGCTAGGCGTCTTGGCCTAGTAAATGATAACCTTTTTTTCCAGCTATTGTTAGGTATTTGATTATGAGGAATCGAGTATGACTTTAGTTACATAAATGTCAGTAAGTAAGGTTACATGTATACCTCAGTGTTAGATTTTGTATACTGCCAACTACCCCAAGAAGAGTGCAGCTCTTAATAGTTCTATTAAAATAATGCGATTGGAATCCTTTATACTTTTATATCGATTGCCATTTGTCTACGTTCGATTGTTTATGATTTGGGGTTTACGTGACGTCAGTCAGTCAGCTGAGTAGAGCGACTTCAGTTCAAGTGTGCCGATTAGTCTCGAGTAGAAAATGTATGTTGTAGGAGTAAGGAGGTTTTACTCAACACGAAGTATTCTCGAATTCCACCAAGAGTAGAAAAGCCGCGATGAAGATGGAATATTGGATGTCATATTACAACTAAACATTTCAGGTAAGCAGCTGTGATATGCTTCTTAACATTCTACGGGAAACAAATGTAGAAAAATTATTTCTTCTTGAAGGTCAGTAGATTAATATAAATCCATAAAAATAGATTAATTGGTTTTCAGTTATAATCCTAAGCATAGACACTACATAGGGCATTGAATAATTTTCTCTACATCAAGGATTAGGAGACTCAATACAAACATAAGAACTAACTTTATATTATCAATATTAGGAATAAAAAAGGCCTTCGATGGGTTGAATGCTTGATTTGCATGTATATGAATGTAAGGAATCAAAGGTTTATAATGTAGCACAAAATTTTTTGTGGCCGAAATACTTTAAAAGATCTACATGATTAAAATAAAACGAAGAACGTTATATATATATATATATATATATATATATATATATATATATATATATATATATATATATATAATCTGAGGGGAAGAAGATCTCGTATTACCACCAGAAAATACATTGTGCTCCTAAAGATTTATTAGCTCGTGAAGCACCGACGGGAGGTCCATAAATCGAAGATGGTGTGGCGAGCCGAGAGAAGGTTGTGACTCAAAGACAGGATGAAAGCCTTTGAGTAACTTTATTACAGACACTCAGGTTCTTTTTAGTGCGAGGGGAGAGCTAAGATAAAAGCATAATATATTCACAAAATGAAATGTTGTTACTTTGTACGATCATATGACACACGGTTGGTACATGGCTCCCCCCCTAAAAAGGACATACTGTACATGCTAAATAGGGCGCCCTGAATCTGGAGTGGTAGTAGCAAAAACTTCGGCCGATTAGCGGCAGTGATTGGCTGAGAAGTCGTTGTTTGGGGCGTGAGCGAGTGGTGGATGATGGGAGGCTTTATTGCCGCTCCGGCTCGTCACAGGGTAGGCGTGTGTGTCCTACGGCATTCATAAGCGTGTTTGCCCTACGGCATTCATAGGTGTGTGTGTCTTACAGCATTCATAGGCGTGTCCTACGGCATTCATAGGCGTGCGTGTCCTACGGCATTCATAGGCCTACGGCATCCATAGGCGTGTGTGTCCTACGGCATTCACATTAGTTTCGGCTGAAATTGAATAGGTGTCTTCTTCTTCAGGAGTGGAGGCGTTGATGGTGGTTTTGAAGGTCATGAAGTGGCTCTCCATAAGGGCGTTCGGCTTTGGTCATCAAGTCCCTTATGGATAAATTATCGACATAGGGTATGGCAGCGCGTACAGGTACGGGTAAACAGCGAATCCAAAGGGCACGAAGTAGATTCACCTCATGAGGAGAGCCGTATGCGGCAGGTTGCAGGTGAGTGATACAGGTCATTTCCCTGAGGGTGAGCGAAGCCCTTTGGTCCCCCAATGGTTGTTGAGAAAGCTGAAAAAGCTTGCTATACGAGCGGCTGGCGACGGCGAGTACTGCTGCAGAAGGTATATTTTGAGGGTGTCATAGTAACGGTGAGAGGCGTGGGGGGGAACAGGGGAAGGAGGGAGGAGCGAGTGGCTCCAGGGTCACCAATATGATGTGCCAAGAGAAGGATGTGACTCAAAGACAGGATGAAAGCAACTGAGTAACTTTATTACAGACTCTCGCCTTTATATACAAAAACTCAATGCAACAGGAAATTTCTTGTTCAACCGACACCGTAGAGGTTAACAGTTAACAGTGAGAAAATCACGTACATTATTTCAAGTTCAATGCAACAGGAAATTTCCTGTTCAACTGATACCACACATGTTAACAATTAACAGTGAGAAAAAGATACATGTTTATTCAGGTTCTTTTTAGTGCGAGGGGAAAGTGAAGACACAAGCATAATATATACACAAAATGAAATGTTACTTTGTACGATCGTGTGACACACGGTTGGTACATGGCTCCCACCCACAAAAAAATTACATACTGTACATGATAAATAGGACGCCCTGAACCTGGAGTGGTAATAGCAAAAACTGCGGCCGATTAGCGGCAGTGAGTGGCTGTAGAAGTCGTTGTTTGGGGCGCGAGCGAGTGGTGGATGATGGGTGGCTTTATTGCCACTCCGGCTCGTCACAGGGTAGGCGTGTGTGTCCTACGGCATTCATAGGCGTGTCCTACGGCATTTATAGGTCTACGGCATTCATAGGCGTTTGTGTTCTACGGCATTCATAGGCGTGTGTGTCCTACGGCATTCACCTCAGCTTCGGTTGAAGTTGATTAGGTGTCCTCTTTGTCAGGAGTGGAGGCGTTGATGGAGGTTTTGAAGGTCATGAAGAGGCTCTCCATAAGGGCGTCGGCTTTGGTCATCAAGTCCTTTATGGATAAACTATCGACATAGGGTATGGCAGCGCGTACAGGTTCGGGTAAACAGCGAATCCAAAGGTCACGAAGTAGGTTCACCTCATGAGGAGAGCCGTATGCGGCAGGTTGCAGGCGAGTGATAATGGTCATTCCCCTGAGGGTGAGTGAAGCCCTTTGGTCCCTCAACGGTTGTTGAGAGAGCTGAAAAAGCTTTGCTATACGGGCGGCTGGCGACGGCGAGTACTGCTGCAGAAGGTATGAATGTTTTAATGGCGTCACAGTAACGGTGAGAGGCACGAGGGGGAAGGAGGGGAAAGCGGAAGGAGCGAGTTGCCCCAGGGTCACATATGTGATGTGCCGAAAGAAGGATGTGACTCAAAGACAGGATGAAAGCAACTGAGTAACTTTATTACAGACACTCGCCTTTATATACAAAAACTCAATGTAAAAGGAAATTTCTTGTTGAACCGACACCGTACCGGTTAACAGTTAACGGTGAGAAAACGCATACATTATTTCAGGTTGAATACAACAAGAAATTTCCTGTTCAACTGATACCACACCAGTTAACAATTAACGGTGAGAAAAAGACACATGTTTATTCAGATTCTTTTTAGTGCGAGGGGAGAGCGAAGATACAAGCATATTATATAAACAAAATTAAATGTCGTTACTATGTACGATCGTGTGACACATGGTTGGTACAATGGTAAGACTTAGCACACAAAATTTGTAGGCAGACCAATGACATTACTGTAGTTTGAATAGTTAGAAGTGTTTAACACCATATTCACCGGGATTCAACAAAATGTCTTGACATTAGTCAAAATAATCCCTACCCACCACTAAACTCGAAGAAATTGTGTTACTATGAGAGAGAGAGAGAGAGAGAGAGAGAGAGAGAGAGAGAGAGGAGAGAGAGAGAGAGAGAGAGAGAGAGAGAGTTATAAAACAATATATCTTATCTTTATTATATTTATTATTATTATTATTATTATTATTATTATTATTATTATTATTATTATTATTATTATTATTATTATTATTACTTTCATCATTATCATTATTATTATTTGTATAATTCTTATTTTGTTATAATTAGCTCACAGAAATTCATATAAGAATGCTGAGAGAGAAAAAGAGAGAGGAGAGGTGTTAGTGACAGACATAACAAAACTAATTATATTTCGTATACTAAATAATAAAGCAGAGATCTTATTATTCAAAGTATCACGGCGTTCCTTAATCATCTTTGTGCTTGTAAGCGCCTTAATTATAATCAGAAGTATGTTTTAAAGAAGATAGGCTTCTTCATAATACCAGTTACTTAAATTGAATTCCTTAAATATTTTTTAGGGAATATACGATTATTTTTCTGCGTAATGCGTATTCTCTTAGACAGAAATATAATCAGTAAATGCTATATGTAAATTTATAAGTTTATTTAACACACACACACACACACACACACATATATATATATATATATATATATATATATATATATATATATATATATATATATATATATATATATATATATATATATATATTTATATGTATATATATATATATATATATATATATATATATATATATATATATATATATATATATATATATATATATATATATATATATATATATATATATATATATATACATATACATATATATATAGAGAGAGAATAAATGGTAGCATTGTTAAAACAATATGGGCAGCTGCGTCTTGCGATAACCCAAGGAGAAGAAAAAATGTGCTCTTCTTGATAAACGCGCCGTCAGTACCTACCATTTGTAATCGAAAATACGTTTAGACGCTCTGCAAATGTTTTTATTTCTTCTCATTTCTTGACTTGTACACAATTCCTTGCTCTATAAATACTGCTTTCGATGAGGTGGTGATATAACAGTTTTCCTATCGTATGATTTCTTAAGGTTATTCAAAATTCAAGTTGAGCTACGTGCACTGCTAGCTTTTCACATGGCAAAGGTTGGCTTCAGAGAGAGAGAGAGAGAGAGAGAGAGAGAGAGAGAGAGAGAGAGAGAGAGAGAGAGAGAGAGAGAGAGTAAAAAAAATGCAAGATTCCCCGAGTGATATCAGTCCATTTGTCAAAACTTTTTTGTTTCGTTTTTGGGGGAAATGATATTTCCAGACCCCTACTTAGTTCTGTGCACAATCCAAAGCTCACCTTTAAACACCAACCATCAAGTATTTATTAACTTGATATCAACCAGTCATTGTGGATGTTTGAAGGAGGCCCAGCAAATACGTTACCTCTCACATATCTTGTTATATCAACCTGAGCCAATACAGATACTCTTATCAACCGGTTGAGCCCTTGCTATCCGTACATGATAGTGAATACGTTTTTTGTTTTCATACATGCGTGAGAATGCACATATGAATTGAGTAATAAACTTACAGCATGCACTCAAAAGAACCTCCCCTAAAAAATGAACAAACAAAACTCCACTCACTTCCCCAATACAAGAAAGACAAAGTGTTTGATTTCGAATGGAAAATCGTGCCGTTTAAGACGGCAATACCAATATTGAACTTGCCTTTACTGCTAGTGAGGGTCTCTCTCTCTCTCTCTCTCTCTCTCTCTCTCTCTCTCTCTCTCTCTCTCTCCTCTCTCTCTCTCTCTCTTATATATACATATACACACATTAGATGTCAGTGCATGCAATAGAGGAAACTATTGTCCCATCTCAGTTCAGATTTGAGTTAACTTTCAATGTTATCTCTCTCTCTCTCTCTCTCCTCTCTCTCTCTCTCTCTCTCTCTCTCTCTCTCTCTCTCTCTCTCTCTGAATAGTTCTTTTAATATTATAAGATATGTTAAAGGTAAAAAGGTTTTTCATCGAACCCATGAGAAGTGGACAGATAGACAAAGATGCCTGACCACGTGATATAGATGATGGTATTTACCTGTTCTTATTTATATACTTATATCTCAAGGGAAAAACTATCTATAATATGTTTATGGACATTATCGTCACTGGCATTAATTCACTTAAAACAAAAATGTAGAATTTATTCTTTATGCTAATCTACTTACAGCAAGGTACTTTCTATTCAAAAATAGTCATTAAGCTTTTCACTCTCCCTCT
>NC_090738.1:109254406-109289406 GCF_036898095.1 Palaemon carinicauda
AATTGAAATTAACCCATCTTCAACATCGTAGCTAATTGGTAGAATGTTACTTGGCATTCGTTAAATGATAAAATTTTTGCACAATTACACGTGTTTTTCATATTTATGTAATCCGTATATTTTTTATATATTAATGTCTGGATTCTCTTAACAACCTCGTGATCACAGCCCCAGGCGAAATCACGCAAACACAATAGCTTGTGACCGTCCGGGAGTCGAACCCTGATGCGTCAATCTTGTAGCGACAGCGACTACCACTTGGCCACGAAAAAAGATAAAATTCAATGACAATTCTGCTGGACTTGTAACTGTCAAATACAGGTGTTTTGTACTTAAAATTGAAATTAACCTATCTTCAACATCGTAGCTAATTGGTAGTTTGTTACTTGGCATTCGATTGATGATAAATTATTGCTGATTTAGAAGCGTTTTTCATATTTATATAAGCCATATATTTCTGATATATTAATGTCTGGATTCTCTTGACAACCTCGGGATCAAAGCCCCAGGCGAAATAACACAAAGACGAGAGCTTTTGACCGGCCGGGAGTCGAACCCTGGTCCGGCAAACTTCTATAGACAGTGACTACCACTTAGCCACGAAGATAGATAAAAGTCAATGACAATTTTCCTGTACTTATGCCTGTCGAATTCAGGTGTTTTGTACTTAGAATTGAAATTATCCCATCTTCACAATCGTAGCTAATTGGTAGTTTGTTACTTGGCATTCGATTAATGATGAAACTTGGCACATTTAGAGGTGTTTTTCATATTCAAATAAACCATATACTTATTATATGTTAATGTCTGGATTCTATTAACAACCTCGTGATTAGAGCCCCAGGTGAAATCACGCAAAGGCAAGAGCTTGTGACCGTCCGGGAGTCGAACCCTGGTCAGGCAAACTTAAAGCGACAGTGACTACCACTTGGCCACGAAGAAAAATTAAAGTCAATGACAATTCTGCTGTACTTATACGTGTCGAATTCAGGTGTTTTGCACTTAGAATTAAAAAATACGTCCAAATGTGAAAAATATATTATTAATCAAATGTCAGGTAACAAACTACCAATTAGCTACGATGGTGAAGATGGGTTAATTTAATTTCTAAGTACAGAACACCTGAATTCGACAGGTATAAGTACAGCAGAATTGTCATTGACTTTTATCTTTCTTCGTGGCCAAGTGGTAGTCACTGTCGCTTTAAGTTTGCCGTACCAGGATTCGACTCCCGGACGGTCACAAGCTCTTGTCTTTGTGTGATTTCACCTGGCTCTCTGAACCCGAGGTTGTTAAGAGAATCCAGATATTAATGTATCAAACATATATGGCTTATTTGGATATATATATATATATATATATTATATATATATATATATATATATATATATATATATATATATATATATATATATATATATGTATATATATATATATATATATATATATATATATATATATATATATATATACATGTATATATATATATATATATATATATATATATATATATATATATATATATATATATATATATATATACATGTATATATATATATATATATATATATATATATATATATATATATTTATATATATATATATATATATATATATATATATATATATATATATATATATATATATATATACATATATACATACATATATATACATATATATATATATATGTATATATATATATATATATATATATATATATATATATATATATATATATTTATATACATATATATATACAGAGGTAGATAGATAAAAACACACACGCACACATAAATAATTATACGCACACACACACACACACACACACACATATATATATATATATATATATATATATATATATATATATATGTATATATATATATATATATATATATATATATATATATATATGTATATATATATGTGTGTATATATATATATATTTATATATACATATACATATATATATATATATATATATATATATATATATCTATATATATATATATATATATATATATATATATATATATATTTAAATATAGATATAAAAATACAAAAGATAATCAAAGTTCAATCTAACTACAACGTCTTTTAGAGTATTTTTTCTTGAATAAATAACGCTAAATGTAAAACTTCTCTTAAACCCGGTCTGGCATTTCCTCATCTGCGTCTCCGCATCTTTGGAATCAAATTGAAGGAGTCTTGCAGAAGGACTCCCAGACTCTGCAACCCATTTATTTCCCTGTGGATTTTGCAGATATTTGGAAAGGAATTACACTCGGAAGGAACTCGCACTGATGTGAGCTGCTTCTCTTCACATTTTTCTGGATACAATTTATCGCATGAGAAATTCTCTTTTTTTGAGGTTATTGTTTTGCATAAATATAACATTTCTATAGAAGTTTTCTCTGTATGTTAATTTAGTTTTATCAAAGTATTAACGGTATTTTCTCTATAATAAAATTTTGCTTTAATGATCATGTTTAGTAGCTACACACACACACAAACACACGCACACACACAGACACACACAGACATATATATATATATATATATATATATATATATATATATATATATATATATATATATATATATACATATATACCTATATATATATATATATATATATATATATATATATATATATATATATATATATATATATATATATATATAAACATATGCATATATACATAAACATATATATATATATATATATATATATATATATATATATATATATATATAAACATATATATATATATATATATATATATATATATATATATATATATATATATAATATTGTTAAATATTAAATAAGATAATTTTTAGATATTCTTACATGCTTACTCTAAAATAATCTAATGATTTTAATTCACCGATATGATAAACAAAAGGAAATCATCGGTTTCCTAGTTCACACAAACAAACAAACACACACAGATACACAAAGACATAGACACGCACACACAAACACGCGCACGCTAAAACTCGGATATGCACGAGCACACTCATAAAAATCAAAACACACATAAAGGAGTGAGGGAGAGAAGTAGGTTTGATGGTCATTTTTATTTTAGTTTAATAACTCGGCGTAAAATAAAAAATGTTAATGAAAGCCTCGCAGGATGAGTAGGAAGTATAAAGACTTGGTTATGACGACATACTTTACAAATAAGATTTTACAGATTTTTATAAATCTTATCTTTTTCAGTAGAATTCAACCTGCCAACCATTTTGAGCTGCTAAAGAGTGTTGTATTAATTTTAATGTCTTTCACAATTAAATTTAGCAACACTCAGCATGGTCAGTAGTACTACGGATGACCACCGTTGAATGTTGGCGTTTTATAGCAAATGGAATCTTGGAATCTAATTTTATAGTTCTGTTGAGCGAAAAGTCAACAGAGTGCCTAAACCGTTCCTCTTTCAGTTCCCAAATGATCATCCAAAATAATGTATTGTTTTGAGCTATATGATTGAGATATAGTACTTTTAATTTTCTCAATATAAGAGGATATCTATATAGGAGATCAGTATAGGAAAACATGAAAAGGTTTTCTTTGTATTTCTATGTATTTAAATGCAGTGAGAACCACACTTTATGTATGACATGGCCTCATGCAGACATAAGCGAAAAAATTAAAAGTGGGGTCAAAATACTACTAATAAATCTATCATATTCTCTTTCAAAGTTTTAATTATCTGGTTTTCAAGAAACCAATCATTAAGGGAAAATTATCTTCAGCTTAATAACGAATATTAATTTCAAAATCTATGAAAAAGAAACTCCATAATTCCCGAGATTGCCTCCATATTGATTACAGCAACAGAACAACACATACAGTAGGGTACAGTTAAGCTCCGATAATTGACTTCCCTCATCACAATATTAAAACCTTATTGGATAGAGTATAATACCATTAATGTAAATTTCTATCAGGCTTAAAGTCTCAAAATCCTTTAGCATGAAAAGAGCCCTGCCCACCCACCCTCCCAAGAAAAAAAAAAAATACTCCTTTCATACTGTAATTATCGATAATTTCACCTATTGATGTCCAAGTTCATGAAGTTAATCATATGAATAGTATATATATATATATATATATATATATATATATATATATATATATATATATATATATATATATACATATATATATATATATATATATATATATATATATATATATATATATATATATATATATATATTTCAAAAGTTAGTCTTAGTGGCAATCAATTGAAACAAAAAGCATAGAGAGTTGAAATCCAATATCATCAAATTCTATGATTAATCCAAAAATATAATTGAATGTAAAACCAACAGTAAATTTTGAAGGAAATATTTTTATTTCAAACTCTATTTCTTCAAAAAGATAAGTTATATTTAGCCTGTCTAAAAGTGCTTCTAGATACCACGAACGTTCAGACAAGAAAAGGAATCACAATAAGCCACACAAGAAGATCTTAATTTCCTCCCAGGCTTAGTTGGGGCGAAGAAAGAAATGAAGTTTCATTTATTCGGACATTCTGGGGATTAGAATGGCTGACATAAAACCCCGGAAATTGATCTGAGCGCTTTTGCGTTCGTCATCCAAGCATCTCATAAACGTTACAAAGCTGGCGAAATTGAGGGAAGGCATTTTGTCATAGTCATTTGTTTCTCTCTCTCTCTCTCTCTCTCTCTCTCTCTCTCTCTCTCTCTCTCTCTCTGAACTGGCCTTTTTTTTAGCAAGTTTACTCTGTTCTCTTGATATCACCCTTCAACCCTGGTTGTCTTGTTTTTTGTACATTATAATCCTTACCTTTCTTTGTAATATCTTTTACATAAAGAATGGCTTGTTTCATTTGCCTTTATAACTTCATCAACCTATGATATTAACACATTAGAATATTTTATTGCATTGCAGTAAAAATGAATAATTTCACGGGTATATTTAGGTAATACTCTGGAATAATACATCTCAAATGGACAGAAAATAAATAGCCAGATATTAAACGGTAGTCATACGGATTATAGCACATTGAACCCGGTTTATCCTGCTTTGAATAAAACACTTTTTTTTTTTTTTTTTTCGTGATTAGCATTTCGTGCGATATCAAAATATTTGTGAAACTCTGATGGTAAATAGCATCAACATAGAATTTAATTTCTATATATGTAAATAGAGAGAGAGAGAGAGAGAGAGAGAGAGAGAGAGAGAGAGAGAGAGAGAGAGAGAATGATGAGTCTATATATTCAAGTTAATGCGCTTAATATAACGAATTTGAATATTTACATAAAAAGGACGTTACTCGATGCTACTTTGCCTTTAATAAAGCCTTCGAAACTGGAAAATTAAAACGGCTTTCAGCTGGAATTAGACTGGATCCTACGTGAATAAGCTTTCAGGAATGCTAGGCTTAATTTGCAGCTAAAGCTGACTTACAGTCCGTTATGCGATATGTTTTTTTTCCTTTAATGTCTAATGTGTAGTTTTATAAACATGGAAATTTTCCATTTTAGTTATTAAATCCTCAGAGATTAGGAGTCTTGTGAACCTTTCTAATAGCTTAAGCTTATTAGTACTCATAATCCTTTGTTTGATTTATTGAAATGTTGAAAAGTGCAATGTTTTTAAAGTGCTGGATGTTAAATATCAGATAATTTTGATTGTCAATAGAATGCTAAAGATTATATTTCCTAAATCCAAGAATAGCATTTGATGATTACAAGTCTATTATTTTCTTTTATTATAATTATCTATTTAATAATTCAAAGTGGACAATTGATAGAACTTCAGGAGCTCCTGAGCATTATTTTTTTCCCCCCTTCTTTTTGTCTAACATCCAAGATTATTGTTCATAATATCTAGTTGTGTCCTTTTATAATCTTTAGAGAGACCAACCTCCCCCGGGGACCCTAAACGCCCAAATTGATCTACAACAATCAGCCTCACCCAGCAACGCCCTGGCACCTGCCATACCCACACCCGCTGAGATTTCTGCTCTTATCTCCAAAGGTCGACGAAATTCATGGAGTCATTAAGTATTTTGTCTTGGAACATATACGGGATCAAGAGGAATTTACCTGTTCTTAATGAGTTCTGCAATGATTTCCGTGGCATTATTGCATTGCAAGTAACCTTACTCGTCCCCCATGACCTGGCTATCAGTGATTCGGTTCATGTTGATTATAACAGTTTCTCTGTCTCGTCGATGGTTACTCACGACTACATCATTCAAGGTCGTCCGAAAGGAGGTCTCTCATTTCTATGGCATAGATCTCTGAATAAGTGCGTGAAACCAGTGACGTATCAAACTGACAGACTTTTCGGCCTCCAAGTAACGATCGAAGGTAAAACCATATTAGTGATTAATGCATACTTCCCCTGGGACTCTGGGAGTGCCAGTCAAACTTCGATCAGTTTTGTATATTGCTAGGAGAAGTTCAAGGTATTATTAATGATACCTCCGCTGACCATGTGTGCCTAGTAGGAGACTTTAATGCGCACCCGTCTAGACTATTTTATAATGAATTACAGCGTCTATGTCTTCAACAATCTCTTCAAATTAGCGATGTTGCCATCCTGCCTCCGTCCTCCTTTACTTATACAGTATACAAAACAGAAATAATATGTCCATCACATCCTGGCTTGATCATTGTATTACCACTGACTGCTTGCATAGCTGTATCACTGAATGTATTATACGACACGACCTATTGTCTGCATCCGATCACATACCCCTACAGATCTCATTTCACACACCCTCCCTCCCGGCGGTACCCATCCAAAGGGAGAGGCTACCATCCATCTCATGGGATTTCTCCAACCTCCAAAAATCCACTGCATTCAAACGCTTATCTGAAAGTAATCTCCGCTCGATAACTCAACAACCCTCTGAAGCCCTGCTCTGCAATAATCCTAAGTGCCGCAACAAACAGCATAAAACAAAACTAAAGGAATTCTACGTAAATATAATAAATGCCTTACGGAGCTCGGGAAGAGACACGTTTAGACTCTCTAGCGGTAACCATCGAAACATACCTGGTTGGAATGATTCAGTTAAAGACCTCTCGAGAAATGTTCCTTCTTTGGAGGAACGATGGTAGCCAGATGAGGCAAGCGAGACCACAGTTCAAACTTGCTCTTCGTCAATGTTGTAGCAACGAAAATCAGCTACGAGCCGATGCATTGTCCAGAAAATTGACCATCCATGACTTCCCCCATCTTTGAAAAGATATTAATTCACTAAACCCAAAGTCAAACAAATTATCCCAAAGAGTAGGGGATGCAGTTGGCGAAGAATCCATCCAAGAATGTGGGGGGATCATTTTAGTACCATCCTAAATTGTATAAATGACCAAGATACCCAAAATGAAGTAGACACTCTCATCAATATCAATATGGATTTTCAATATAGTGATCATATTTCCCCGAGTGACGTGTGCGAGGCTATCAAGAAATTACCTAGTAACAAGGCACCGGGCTTCGATAGCCTTCCTGCCGAGGCTTTCAAATTCTGCCA
The DNA here is from genome assembly GCF_036898095.1 of Palaemon carinicauda. Lineage (NCBI taxonomy): Eukaryota > Metazoa > Arthropoda > Malacostraca > Decapoda > Palaemonidae > Palaemon > Palaemon carinicauda. The sequence goes on from NC_090738.1 coordinate 109,261,933, forward strand.
CCCTATAATTTATATCCTATTTTCTGCACTATTTAATGCCTGTATAGTACACCAACATATCCCTGTAACTCTTCTACTTGTCCACTTAATACCTCTCATTAAAAACAAACTGAAGGATGCCAGTGACCCAGGAAACTACCGCCCCATCGCCATCACAACAATTTCATCGAAAGTATTTGAATCTCTTCTGTTCCGTCGGCTTGCACCATTTCTCCACACCGCAGACAATCAATTTGGGTTTAAGACTAACCACTCGACCGACACCTGTATATATATTTTAAAGGAGTTATTGAATTTCTATATATCCTCGGCCTCCACGGTCTACTTATGTTTTGTAGACGTGCGGAAGGCATTTGACAGAGTAAACTATCTGAAACTCTTTTTGAAACTACGCAAAAGGGGAACTCCCCTATATCTCATCGGTATATTATATTGTTGGTTCTCAACACAACAGTTCTGTGTCAAATGGGGCAATGTCCTCTCCCAGCCATTCGGTTCATCTAACAGTCTCAGGCAAGGAGGCATCCTCTCACCATATTTATTTAATGTTTACACAGACGATTTGAATATCAGACTGAATTCACTTCCCATTGGTTGTACGGTTAATGGCTTTACCATAAATAACCTTTGCTACGCTGACGATATGGTCCTCATCTCCCCCTCTGCCCAAGGCCTACAACGTCTTATCGACACCTGCAACGCATACGCTAAGGAACATGACATAATCCTTCCTAGAGCGCTCCGATTCATAGAAGATCCACCTATTTTCCTCCAAAACCATCAGCTAGCATTTGTCAATGATTTTCCTTACCTAGGTCACATCATTACGGAAGATTTAAAGGACACATCTGACATTGAAAACAGGCGACGTAAATTGTGTTGTCTAGGGAACATGGTAACGAGAAGATTTACCTTCTGCCGCCATGATATAAAAAAACTCCTATTTCAAACCTACTGCTATAACGTATACGGCTGCTCGCTATGGGCAAACTATACGCGTGAATCGATGAGACGTATCACAGTCATCCACAATGATATCCTAAGACGCCTCACCAATACCCCGAGGCACCATTCAGCTTCAGCGATGTTTGTTGAAAATACATTGGATAACCTAAAAACCCTCATTCGACGCTCTATAGTAAGTCTCACCTCCAGCCTACGATCTAGTGAAAATCCCCTAATTCCGATTGTGCTTGCAAGTGCAGCGAGAATAAAATCCAACATGTGGGAAACCTGGAATAAGGAAGCGTCAGTACAAGGAATTGTATTCACTAATCTTTGATAGTGTGGCTATGCTAAATCTTCATCACTAAATAACTTAGGTATAATACCCAGTTATGTTATGATAACGTGTTTTATTATGTTACATCTTTGTTGTCTGGAAGTCCTGTATTTCCTTCACACCACCTGCTCTATGACTAGATTTTTTTCCCCCCAGTGTTCTCTCATTATTCAAGCAATTTGTGTTCCAACATAATTATCATTGCCATCGCCATTTTTTTTCTCCCTCTCTATTTGTTTGCTGATATGTATGTTATCATCATTATTAAGCGTTAATTCTATTGTGATTTTATTACCCAGACCTTAGAACTCTGTGGTCAACCTGCTAATTGAGGTTTGTAATATATCACTAATATTATTGCATTTCTCATCTTTTTTTTTTTACCGATGTCAAAAGTGTAAGATCAATGTACCCTTATTGTAACTCTGTATATGGCTTTTGCTGAAATAAAGATTATTATTATTATTATTATTATTATTATTATTATTATTATTATTATTATTATTATTATTATTGTTGTTGTTGTTATTATTATTATTTATTTTTTTCCTTTCCCCTTCCTCTAATTATTAAATATTTACAAACTCGACGTGAACGCCAAAGGGAGCTTAAAAATTCTTTTATCAAAACCGATTATTTTTTTTTCTTTTCCTTACATCCACTATGATCTTGATTAACCTGAAAATTTAAGAAGGCTCAAGATAATTTCTATGCTCGTTATTACGAGAATAAGCTGGTGAAGTTTGAAAACTTTTGTGATATTTTCTATTATTCGAATATTAAAGGTTTCATCAGTTAACTTGAGCGTTTAAGAGTCATTAGATGTCACTTAAACTCCTTTATGTATATATATATATATATATATATATATATATATATATATATATATATATATATATATATATATATATATATCCTAAAACTACATAAAGATATTGAGAAAATTCCGATTGAGAAAGGAGTTAGACAGGGATACCCTATCTCTTAAATTACTCACAGCATGCCTAAAAGAGTTTCATAAGAACTTAAGTTGGGAAAATGTAAGAATTAATATTAATGAGGAATACCTTAACCATTCAAGATTTGCAGATGACTTGTGTTTAGTGAATCATAGGAGGAACTATAAAATATGATAGAAGATTTGAATATATATATATATATATATATATATATATATATATATATATATATATATATATATATATATATAAGCTTTCCTTGATCATATTTTGTGAAATAATTCTTACATCTATATCTCGAATACTGTCTATTCAACTGTGCATCCTTATGAGCTTACAAGTACTTAATTCTAATTAGCTACTAAAGTCGACGGACCAGTACCGTACCCAGATACCAAAATTGGCCCATTTGATCCTTTAGTGTTGGCCCGCGTTCATTTTAGACAATAGATGAATATACTCTTAGTTCTATATAAAGACATAACTGGAAAAAAAATAATACGGTTATATGTGCAATCAATTGTTAATAAATTAAGTGATATCAATACATATTATTAAAAGTAAATAACACTTATTAACAATCAAATTTTTCAGCATCATCATCATCACCTCATACGCCTATTGACGCAAAGGGCCTTAGTTAGATTTTGCTTGGTATGTAGCAGGTTGGCCAGGGCACCAGCCACCCGTTGAGATACTACCGCTAGAGAGTTATTGGGTTCTTTGACTGGTCAGGTAGTACTACATTGGATCCCTCTTTCTGGTTATTGCTCATTGTGTCTTTGCCTACACATACACCAAATAGTATGGCCAATTCTTTCCACATTCTCCTCTGACCTCACACACCTGACAACAATGAGAATACCAAACATTTTTCTTTGCAAAAGGGGTTAACAACTGCAATGTAATTGTTCAGTAGCTACTTTCCTCTTAGTAGGGGTAGAAGTGACTTTTTAGTTATGGTAAGCAGCTCTTCTAGGAGAAGGACACTCCAAAATCAAACCATTGTTCTCTCGTCTTGGGTAGTGCCATAGCCTCTGTACCATGGCCTTCTAATGTCTTGGATTAGAGTTCTCTTGCTTGTGGGTACACTTGGGTACGCTGCTCTATCTTATTTCTCTTCCTTCTGTTTGCTTTGAAGTTTTTATAGTTTGTAAGTAAAATATCTAATTTAATGTTGTTTCTGTTCTTAAAATATCTTATTTTGATTATTTATTACTTCTCGTGTAGATTATTTATTTCCTTATTTTTTTCCCTCACTGGGCTATTTTTCCTTGTTGGAGCCCCTTGGCTTATCGCATCTTGCTTTTCCAACTAATGTTATAGCTTGGCTTGTAATAATAATAATAATAATAATAATAATAACAGTCGTCTCTATCTTGAGCTTTTAATTAAATACTTCTCCATTCATCATCTCCCACGTCACGTTTCATAGTCCTCAGCCATGTAGGGCTGGGTCTTCAACTCTTCTAGTGCCTTGTGAAGCCCAGTTGAAAGTTTGGTGAGCAAATCTCTCTTGAGTGCGAAGAGCATGTCCAAACCATCTCTATCTACCCCTTACCATGATCTCATCCACATATGGGACTCGAGTAATCTCTCTTATAGTTTCATTTCTAATCATGACCTGCCATTTAACTTTCTTACTAAATTGATATATAGCCTGATTTTTATATGTAATTTCAGGCTAGTTGATTCGCAAATTTTATTTAACCTAGCCATTGTCTGATTTGCTCTTTTCAATCTTTCATCAAACTCCAATACTAAAGACCCTGTATTGGAGATCATAGTTCCTAAATACTTAAAGGATTCTACCTCACAAATCCTTTTTCCTTCCTATGATATTTCATCTTTCATTGCACATTTCATTCTCATCCTCTGTGTCTTTCTTCTATTTATCTTGTGCCCAACCACATGTGATATATCATGCATTCTGGTAAGCAAAAATATCATATAATAGAAAATTTATTATAGAACAGGGAAGTCTAAAGACTTTTGAATTTATAATGAAAGAACCACAAAAAAAAAGAGAGAAAAAACTTATATGGACATGTTTTAGCCCCTGATAGCCATCAGTTTTTGTCATATGTCAAACGTTAATTGCTTTTTTTTTTAACATCAAATATTGAATCAATTTAAATGTACGATTTACAGAGCTTTGATGGCACCGTTTGGTGTTTTTCATTCCACTTTTTTATATGAAATCAGTGATGGTTTTCCTGTCGAAATAATTACGTTGTCGGGAAATTGAATTTATGATTGACATTTGCTTTCGATGATTTGCCTTTTGATTTCTGTCGTTTTCAGTCTTCAAAATCATCTCATCATTATGGAAAGAAATATCTTCATTTTCCTCTTTATATATATATATATATATATATATATATATATATATATATATATATATATATATATATATATATATATATAATAACTACTATAGCAAATAAAGCAGTTTCTAGTCCACTGCAGAACAAAGGCCTCAGAAACGTCTTTATTCATGTCTGGATTTGGCCAATTATCATCATCACGCTGGCCAGTGAGGATTGGAAATGGTGGAAGATTTTTGCTAGTTATTTAATAATTTCTTTGGGACAGGATTCTGTATGAATCATTCTATTCTATTATATAAACAGCAGCTAGTAGAACATATTTGTAAGACATAAAGGTGTGTTATCCCTAATGTTTTATCCATAAAAAATTTTGATACCTATAGAAATATGTTTCTGAAACTTGAGTTTATATACATACACAAAGACATAAATAGATAGGGAGACATGCTGACAGACGGGTAAATTTAAGACTATGAAAAGAGCATAACAAATATTTCTTCCAATTTCCATAATCACGAAATTGACTTATGAGAAACTGTTTTCAGAGAGAGAGAGAGAGAGAGAGAGAGAGAGAGAGAGAGAGAGAGAGAGAGAGAGAGAGAGAGAGAGAGAGAGAGAGAGAGAGAGAGAGGGCAATAGAAAATTCTCTAGGCAGAATAAGGAGGGAAAAAATATTCTTGACGGAATTAAGACCAGCTGCCTTGGTGTTTGATTTTACTTCATTATTACCGGCAGCCATTATAAATGAACGAGAATCCTTTAAACAAAAGAGTGGTACTTGGATGTTAAAATTTGGGTCGTAATATAACATCATTCATTATTAAAGTGGTTTTTTTTTTTTTTCGCAAGAGGTAAGATAAACACATTTCAGAACGAAAATGTGAAATATGAAAAATATGAAACTTATATGCTTTACGTGTGGGAGAAAATTCATTCCAGACGAAAAGGTAAAATGAAAAGGATGTGAACAGGGTACTCTTGGTACGTTTTGAAAAATAATTGAAGGATATAAAGCGTTGGTGGCTGTGAACGGGGTGGTAAAGAATAGAGGGTTAGGAATGAATGTGAAGAGTGTTTTGTATGAGAAAGGGAGTGTACTAACTGTGATATATCGATCGTAGTTGTGGGGAATAAAATTGAGGGAGAGATAGAAATTGAATGTGTTTTAGATGAAGTTTCTGAAGAGTGTGGTCGGTGTTTCTCTGTTGGATATGGTTAGGAACGAAGTAGTAAGAATGAGAACAGGGATAAGGATGGTATTAGCAGTCAAAGGGGATATTTATATGTTGAGGTGGTTTGGCCATATAGAAAAGATGGGGAATTGTCATCTGGTAAAGAAGGTGATTAATGCAAGAGTTGACTGGTGAAGCGCAAGAGGAAGGCCAAAAATTTGGGTTGATGGATGGAGTGAAAAAAGCCTTAGGTGACAGGAGGATAGATTGGACAAAGGCAAAAGAGCATGCTAGGAATAGAAATGAATAGCGTGCAATTGTGACCAGTTCTGATAGGTCCTGCTGTTAACTTGGGTGACCGCTGAGGTAGCGGTACTAAGAGAGTCAGCATATGAAGCTTCATTTGTGGTAGAAAACGGCGGAGGGTGGGCTGTGGCATTTTAGCAGTGCCAACTAAACTCGGCTTAGTCCCTCGTCAGGCAAGGATGAAAAAAGATAAAAAATCCTCCTATGATTCTTTTGAAGTCGGGGACAAACTAAAATTGGAAGAAGTCCCACGGTAGATAGAGGGATAGAAAATTAAAACCATGGAAAAAACCCTTAGTGTTTTATAATCTTTAAAAACTCGGGGAACAACAAAACTAGAGGAAATTACCAAAGCCTAGCAGAATAAAGCAAAAGTCATATAAAAGTACAAACAAAAGAAGACAGAATTAGATATTAACAATAACTATCACCAGATGGGAAAACCTTTACGATTTCTCGGTAAGTACTTAGGGTGCGAGAGATGCCCCATCACCATTATATATATATATATATATATATATATATATATATATATATATATATATATATATATATATATATATATATATATATATATATATATATATATATTCAAATAAGCCATATATATTTTTGATACATTAATGTCTGGATTCTCTTAACGACCTCGGGATCAGAGCCCCAGGTGAAATCAAACAAAGACAAGAGCTTGGCTCCGGCCGGGAATCGAACCCTGGTCGGCAAGCTTGTATAGACAGTGACTAAGCCACTTGGCCACGAAGAAAGATAAAAGTCAATGACAATTCTTCTGTACTTATACCTGTCGAATTCAGGTATTTTGTACTTAGAATTGAAATCAACCCATCTTCACCATCGTAGCTAATTGGTAGTTTGTTACTTGGCATTCAATTAATGATAAATTTTGCACATTTTTACGTGTTTTTTATATTCAAATAAGCCATATATATTTTTGATACTTTAATGTCTGGATTATCTTAACGACCTCGGGATCAGAGCCCCAGGCGAAATCACACAAAGACAAGAGCTTGGCTCCGGCCGGGAATCGAACCCTGGTCGGCAAGCTTGTATAGACAGTGACTAAGCCACTTGGCCACTTGAGAGAGAGAGAGAGAGAGAGAGAGAGAGAGAGAGAGAGAGAGAGAGAGAGGTATTTATCTATCTCTTTATATAACCGCAGACATTATTGTATCTACTGATGTATGATATTTAGAGATATAATTTTAGGTGAGAAAAACAGCTAATAAAAATCCTGGAAATGTCACTCTTAGTGACAGAGTAAAATGACATAGTTCATCCTTTCCAGTTTGTTCATCATTTTCTCCTACGGCCGTATAAACAAAAGAACATATGAGTAGGTGGTAAGTCTTTCGTAATGTATCTACTACTTTATAAATTTATATATATATATATATATATATATATATATATAATATATATATGTATATATATATATATATATATATATATATATATATATATATATACATATATATATATATATATATATATATATATGTATATATATATATATATATATATATATATATATATATATATATATATATATATATATATAGATATTTATATATATATATAAATATATATATATATATATATATATATATATATATATATATATATATATATATATATACACATCTCTCTCTCTCTCTCTCTCTCTCTCTCTCTCTCTCTCTCTCTCTCTCTCTTTATTTATATATATAAATATATATATATATATATATATATATATATATATATATATATATATATATATATATATATATGCATGTATATATATACATATATATATATATATATATATATATATATATATATATATATATATATATATATATAAATATATATATACCATTATTTTTCAATTGCTACTTTTTCGTAAGAGGGACCAAATAGACACTTTTCCAGGGAAGGTAGGGGGGTGGGGGAGTTTCTCCTACACCCCCTCCTTCCCCGGCCAGTCCGACACTGAGGAAATAGGAAGGTCATTTCTGTTTTAGGGGTTGTGTAGACAGGTTAAGTGTAGATTCTTGATACAGCCTGTAAAATATTGCATCATTGCCTGAATGTTATTTGATAACCGTTAATGTTCTAGCAAATTTGGCTGTTCTAATTCATCATTAGTTGATTTGTAAAAGATAGCAGCATTAGAATAAAGTAGCTGCAGGTGATGGAAGGTTGATAAAAAACGAAATTTAAGTCTTAACTTTGCATAATAGATAATCAATGATGGATATAATACAGTAGATACTGATGACTGCAAAGCTCCTTGAATACAAACAGAATGTAGCATTTCGTATCGAAAATAATTTATAGTGTGGTAAATGAGGACGCTATCACATTCGTGCAAAGGGTTCCAAAAATTAGTTTTATTGACAAATCATATAAAAAAAAAAACTATTTATTCTCCGAACTACATAATTTTCAGAAATTTTGTCATGAAGCTATTATATACAGTACCTATTTTCCAAAAATTAATTCTCCTCTAATTTTCTTTAAAAAAAAAAATACATGAATAGATGGGATAAGCACAAAATGATTCCCCATTCTAATACCCTGATTGTAGGTTATCAATGATTATATAGTTGCTAGTAGCTTTATCTAGAGAAATTAAACAGCTTCGAGATCAATATAACTTTTTATCCATTTCATGCACAAAGGTCTTATAATCTTGATTCAAAAAGGCTTAACTTTGTATGATAAAGTCCTTATTTACAGTGATCAAGTGCCCGAATTAGCACAGCTATGTGGTGCTAGATGTGTGTCTTTTGACCGGGTGAATTACGCTAGGTAGATGGGCGCTTAACAAGCGAAAAATGCATTACAATCCGTGAAGCTCTAGTTCGGATTGTTCGAGCAATAGCTATCCATACCAGCTCCTCAGCCTATCAGGGTAGTATTTAAACCAAAATTTCTACAGCTGGTGCCGTAAGCGGTGGAAGGGAAAAACCAAATATTAAAATATCTCGGAAATAAATGTTTGATTGTCCTTTTAATCACTAAATCATACAGCTGAGGAGCGATACTCATGGATTCCTAAATATGTGCTCTCATTCTTTAGATTTTATTTCCTGAGCTTCTTCCTCTATCCCCTCATTCATTATTTGACATTTGTGTTCCTTTTTATCATTATCTATTAATTTATTTATTAAACATTATCTTTAAAATGAATGCCCTTCTGCCTCGGTGCTCGTATTAGAGCGTCAACTTTGTTTCTTAGCTTCTCACTATGCCTTCATAAAAGAAATCTCTCCCAAGCGGCAGCATGAAACACCTTAACTTGACCATTCTAACTTGAAACTATCTGATATTTGTCTGAAGCCAAGACAAGATATTCATAAGTTGGATTCCGGAATAAGGCATTTGGAGATCTGTATTTCATTTTCCTCTATCTTGGGTTTTACAATCTCCATCAATATAAAAATAAAAATCGTATTATGGAGCATGCTTCCATGAATAAGTGGTGCCACTCAGATTTTTTATACAATATATATCCCATTCCTTTATCATTATTCCAGTTAACAAAAATATCTTGGTCGATTTTAAAGCAACCGGTTAGATTTTCCTACAGAGCAGTGAGAGGAGTGCAAGATATAATGATCAAACTATATGCAGCCGGACAAATGTTGGCATACGGAACCTTAAGGAACCAAATCCTCCAAACGCCTAAAAGCAAAAGACGACTCATTAATTATAGTTATTTTTCCCCCAAATCCCCCATTATTTGGATGAGCATTTGAATGTAACAAATAATCCCGTTATTTATATCTTGTAATAACTATCTCCAATTCTGCCATTTATTCTGAATAATTATCAAGTGAATAAAGCACTTGGATAAAGATTGAATTAGCAATGTAGTAAAGATTTTACTGTCTATGTTTAAAATTTTAGTCCAAATGGCAATGCTAATCATTCAAGGCCAAGATAGCGGACGGTGCGACGACAAAGCTCAACGATGGGAATGTAAACAAAATGATGAATAACGGGAAAGTGACTTTGGGTTTAAAGACTGAAACGGCGCAAACCCCTGAATCTAAATAATTTGGAAAATATTTTACAAGAAAGTATCCTCATGTATTACGAAACGTTACAATCAATGAATATCTGTAAACTGGAAGTAGTTTTTAGCAGCCAATCTAGCATTTGAAAAATAACGATAAGCTTTTGGGGCCATAATACAATTCTTTCTATTGCAAACATTGTATGATGATGACAAACAAAAGTCTGATATACATAAATGTCTGAAAAGGAGTTTATGGGCTGGTAGATTACTTCATTAATTAGATCTCTCTCTCTCTCTCTCTCTCTCTCTCTCTCTCTGAACGTTCTTTAGGTGGGTATAACTCATTTATTGTGTTTATTATTAATATTTTTCAACATTGAAACATAATTGAAAATACTTCTTTCGTTCATCGGTAACTTGAACAAGACTAATGTATATTTAAAGTAATGTAGCTGCTAACGGAAGGAATTGTATATATATATATATATATATATATATATATATATATATATATATATATATATACGGATATATATATATATATATATATATATATATATATATATATATATATATATATATATATACACAGATATATATATATATATATATATATATATATATATATATATATATATATATATATATATTTGGGCTCAAGCCATGTCGTCGTGATGGAAGTTCCTTAAAGTAGCTTCCTAAGGGATATATGTACTACAGTGATATTCCCAGAGAATTTTACCTTTAGGTATCCAGAATTCTAAGTCCTGGCGTGAATATCCTTAAAATTCCTCCAAAGGATATCGCATAATATCAGCGGACGCATTCTTGACACGCCTCCATAGCAATCTGCACCCCAAACAGCGTTTTGGCTTCGAGGTGGATGTGGCAAAAGGGAGCCGTCCAAAGGCACTCCCCGCTCTCGTAATACTATTGGGAATACAACAGCGCCATTCCCACTATGGCGGACATTCCTTTTTTTTTTGTAGCGATCTCGCTCGGTGATATTTCCTGGTGATCTAACTTTTCGATCGTTTTACAGGATTATTATTATGCTTTCTCCATCTTTTTCCGCCTCTGGAAAGTTGAGTATCGGGTCTTTACTATGAGTATATTTTAGCTGATGTTTCACAATGAAATTAGAGTATTTTATTGTGTTTATGAGCTAGGCCAGTTATTGGAGGCGCCATGGCGCCGTCGTTCGTTTAGCATGTGTTATTTAGATATCAGAACGACTTCCAGTTTTGAATAGCTTCAATTAATTATTTTGATTATTTAGCTATTTAGGCAATTATTCTTGTAAAGTTTCGATAATGTGCATAATTTTTTTTTCCCCCTTTCTCTGTCGATCGTATAGTTAGTGTTTCGGTGATTTAGGTAACCGAGATCTCGTATAGCCTAGGTAACCTTACCTAGACGTTTTACTATACGTTCAGACTTTCCCCGGTTACCCTCGTGTATTGTTTTCATTCAGTGGAGACTGATACCTCCTAGAATGTTATGAAACATTACACGTGTCTTCGGAGACTTAAGGGTAATCTCTTTCCCTCTGAGTGTAGCCTCAGGCTACAACCTTAATAGCCGTGCCTTGAATTTTATTCAGACATGGTTAACTTAGGGTTTGTCCTCCCTCTTCCCTTAACCATTGGTTGTGGTATACCATCAGGTTTTGGGATTTAGTCAGAATCTCAGAGTATTTAGTCTTATGTCGGCGACCTGCCGACAGGGCGAATTGGTTGTAGGATACCATCATTCCCCTGCCGGCCAGGTGGCCGGCAATGGAGGTTAGCCCTCATTAGCCGCACTTGAAGTTATGGTAGGATACCATGTTCTCCTTGCGACTAAAAGACTAGTCCTATGCCACATTTCTCTGGGCTGAAGAGTAATTTTCTTTAGCCTAGGATACGTGGCATTGGAACTCTGTTTTTCCTTTATTTAGAGGAGGCGGCAGTGCAGCCATCCTCTTAACTGTGACGGCAATCTCTGGGATGGAGAACTGAGTTTCTCCTGTTCCCTGGGATTCTGCCGATACCGAAACTAGAGTTTCTTTTACAGGTGTTAGGACTGACAATTTTTGCCAGTTCCTTTCACACTCGTTACAGGACCCTGTTCCCTACCCCTCTGTCCACTTTTGATGGCTGAGCCATTGTCTTTCTTTAGGCCGGCATCTTGCAACCTTAACTTTGCTGGTAGGTTGCCGGAGCCAGCCAGACTCCCTCTCTAGTCATGTCTTTGGCTGACGGCAGAGCATACTGCCGCCAACCGCATCATCTGTCGGCACTGCCTGCCCAGCCGGCAGCCAAGATTACTACCGGCGACCATGATGGCCGTGAGAGGGAAGTCCCTTCTATTCCCAAGGTTCTTCAGTCCTCCCTTGGACTGCTGCCACAATTCCTGTTGCCGGGGTACTGCCGGCCAGGCCGGCACAGATAGTGCTGACTCAGTTGGCAGCACGCCGACTGTACTGGTACTGCTGGACTTGCCGGCCGGCAGTGTATTGGCGGTACCTTGTCGGCTATAGTACTGTAGCAACATGGAAGCCTGAATGGTACATTCTCCCCTTCTATTAGAACCTTCTTTCTGGAAAAAGGCAGTCAAGTTAGACGTTTACATCCTTAATTACTGTATACATTCACAGTAAGGAGTAGCCTTTTTTTCATGCTATCTCTCTCTCTCTTTCTCTCTCTCTCTAGCTAGCATGCCGGGTATGCCGGCAAGACCTAGGTATGCCGGCTACATGCCGGCTGAACTACTGTATATTTTATACAGGTAGCCAGTATATATGCATTATAGAATATACTGCAGATAGAAAACTACTATATAGTTTATACTAGTAGATATTTCCAATATATTTTGGATATCCAACACAGGCATTTGCTGAGCCCAATCCTATATTGATTGAATATGATTTCTTCAATATCCTGATTAGAAATCGGTATTAGGATTACCCTACAATATTAAACACTTCAAGGCAGGAGTAATACACTCCTAACCCTTAAAGGGTGGAGCCTTTTTCCTCGAGTCTCCCTGATCAGGAAACTCTATATATTAATATAGTAGGAAGACTATAGCAAATAGGCTGAGTGGGATATAGAAATATATGTCTTTATTTACCTAGTCCAGCTAGCTTCATGCTAGATGGACTGTACTGTCATATGCTACTATGAAGGAAGCATAATGACTAGACTACAATACATGATGTACAGTAGCCAGTAAATTGCAATAGGGACATACTGCAAATAGAAAACTACAGTACCATGATACAGTAGTATTTTCTGACACACCTTGGGTACCCTTGTACGAGCATTCTGCTGGTACCGTTCATATATTGAATGAATATTTTTCTTCAATATTCTGATCGAGAATCAGTCATCCTGACCCCACAGTATTAACATTATTATGGGACAGTGATTTGATACTTCTCTACCCCTAGGGGTAAGAGTCCTCTACTTGGAGTTACTCTATCGAGAAATCTCCATGTAGTTAATACTGAGGGGAGGCAACAACATTTGCTCACAGGGGTACACAAGTATGTATCTCCTACTATCCCTTTATAGCTTACTATCCTAAGATAATCTATTGTAAAGAACATTTGCATGTTGATTGTCAAGGAGATAATCCATTGTATACTCATTTGGTTTTCCTTTCTTTACAGGAGGAACACCAGATACCTTGTGCTGCAGTCCTCTGCAAGGCCAAGAGTAAGTATTTTTACGGTCATAATACTTGCAGGTTTCATGCCCCCTGCAATATTATTTCCGGATCCCTACATTATTGGAACCCACAGGTTTGCAATATATGTCGGACATTAATGTCCGAAGGTTCTAAAAATTCCAAGTCTACAGAGACTAGGGATACAGCTCAATATAAATTACGCAACTGGGTCAGAGGCTTTCAAAAGATCTCTCCGGGACCATTCCTACCTAATGATGGGATGCGTAACCTACTATTTCCGGAAGCAAGTTAGGAAACAGTAGTGCCTCAGGAGCTAACTACATCCCCTGATGGCCAGAAAACCTTTGGGATTAAAGGCAAGAAATGCCCCAAGGTAGAAGAGGAAAATGTTGCGTCAGAATTTCCTCCGCCTGTGCTGGCTTTAGAGCCATCGATGTCGACATCTTCGTCTTCTACCCCTAATTTGGACAATGTGGTACAATTATGTATGCAACTGAAGAATCAAATAGAGAGCTTTCTTAGACAAAACGAAAAGCAGGAAGTAAAACGCAAGATAGATCCTCGTAAAGTTTCTCTTGTCGCTTCCCAGGGGTCAGTCAAACGACCCGTGAATCAAGACCTACCAACATGCTCCATAACCAATCCCTGTGGTTCGCGGAGCAGATGCCGATTTCACATGGCAATATCTGCATCTCAGAGAAAATAGGTGCTGTTCCTTTGGACAAAACTCAATTTTGGCCAAGCTTTGATGCTTTCCCTTATTGTTGGGTTCGACTGAAGTACAAACCAAAGTCAAGAAAAGGAGCGGAACCAAAGGAGGTCTTGATTCTTGACCATGATAAGGCACAGACTATCCTTTCAGGTAGTCTAAGAAAGGCGGGTTATTCAGAGTCGAAGGTATTCTTACTGAATAACGGACACCCTTCCTTTCTTGCTCCTACTTCACTCTCATTCCCCTTTATGGGGAAGGCATTTACTTCTCTTGCCAAAGCGGTAGAGGCGGGTAAGCCATGCCCCACACTCTATGAGTGCAAGCCTTTGTCACCAGCTTTTCCCGGACAGGAAAAAGATTGGAAGGAAGTCCATTTGACATTTTCAGTAGGAAAATTAGACAAGGACGTCGCAAGTCGACCATTCAAGGTATGTCTCCCTAAATTGTCTGAGTTGCTCTTGTGTAATGAACAGGAGTCAAAGGAGAGACTTGCGACAACCCTTTCTCTACAAAACTACATGGAGTTGTGTTTAACCTACGAGAGTACCCCAGACATGCTCATGGTCATAGCCAAAATGCATATGACTATCTTGGTGAAGGACCTTTACACCTTTATGAAGGCTAGGAGAGCATGTAGAGAGTTTGTGCTCGCTGATGCAACAGTAAAACACGAAACAAGGAAGCTAATATCTTCCAACATGTGGGGTAAAGACCTCTTCCCACACTAGGTCACTAAGGAAGTGATTAAGAACGCCACCATGGAGAACATAGGTCTTTTCCAAAAATGGGGCATTCCTTCAAAGAGAAAATCTTCTGTGGTTGTGGGTCCCCAACCTAAAAAGAAGGTTGGAAATGCTAGAAATATCCGGGCTGCTCAACAACATCCCACTGTTCCAGTGACCACGATGCTACAGGCAGATGGTCAAAAGTCTAAGCCTACTGACTACTCGAAGCATAAAGACGCTTCGGCTAGGAGGAACTTTCCCTCAGGATCGCAGGACCTTCAATCCTTCGGTCCAAAGCCTATTCAAGATGAGCCATTGATGGGAAACAGAAATGTCCCTACCATCATTTCCTTACCTTCTCCTACAGTTCAGAACCTTCCTGGAGGAGTATACCTGAGAGCTATAGAGCATACAGGTAGTAAGAAAACTTTAGCTCATCGAGTTCCAGGGAAGGCTGCTTCGTGTTCACGAGAAGGACTCAAGATATCAATGAGCCATTCTGAACTTGTCGCCACTCAACAAGTTCATAAAAAACAGCAAGTTCTGAATGTTAATCCTTCTGAACATATGGACCTTGTTCCAATTAAGGGTGTTCGTAGTCTTGTCAAACCTGAAAGGTGTCCTTCGGAACCTTCCAGTCAACCCCCCCCCTTCCTCCTATCTAAAATTCATGTTACAGAGAGTAACATTCATCCTAAGGAAGATACGTGTCGGACTCACAGTTATAAGTATCTTCAAAGGATTGACGAACTTAGTCACGTCAAATTCAAGCCTAGAAATAGTTCAGGTATTAATATACCTGATCATGAGGCTGGAGTGGGCAACACCGGAAGTGTCCGGCCAATGGGCATTCAAGAAATGACCCGGTTCCTGGGACAACACGGATGCAAGATAGGCTTCTAGAAGTCTCGACTCTCTCCAGCTCAGGGGTTTCGATGTTTAAAAAACCATCGAAGCCCTCAGTCACATCAACTCTCCTCTCCTTCGGAAATATAAAAGGAGCTCGTGAGGTCTGTCAAGAGACTCGGGTATTCAGTCAGAATACCAAAACGCCAACAGGAAAAAGCGCTAAACTTTCCCCAGTTCGCTATAGTGACAGACACCGGAAAGATGCGTTAAGAGCTTGGAGAAAAGACGCATCAAATGCTTGAAGAGATAAAAAAGACTGAGATCGGTCCCTCTTTAATCGCTTCTCTAACAGAAATTAAAGCACGAACGTCCCAAGACTCTGCTGGTCCTTTCATTGGCGGGGAAGCCCCCTCCACACAGATCAGGCTCCCTACGACTGATCTGGGACACCGAAGCGATAATAAGACGTCACATTCGAACGTCTCATTCAGTCTTGGTGAAGTTACCCATCCCTTTCTTAAAGGGACCGCACCTACCAGCAGTTCATTTACAACTGATCCACGATGTGACGGTGGATACTCTATTTCGATAAAAACCGATATAGTTGGAATGGTCCATGGGCGCAGACACATTCCCTCCCAGATGGGAACAAGTCCCAGAACTGCAATTCGACCTCTTCATCACGAGCGTCTTCAAGAAACTACCTCACTATATAGCCCCATACGAGGATCCTCTAGTGGGGCTGATAGACTAGATGAGGCTGGTCCTAGCTCTGACCCTAGTTATATTTCCGAAGATTCAGAAATTAACTGCCTTAGTTTTATCACAGAGAACCCAAACCCTTCATTTCATGATTTTCTCGCTCTAGCGGTTAGAAAAAGATTTGGGATCTCAAAAGGCAATATAGAATTCTTAGAAGAATACAAGGCCAATTCAACTAGAAGACAATATGAATCTTCCTGGAAAAAGTGGGTTGCGTTTGTCAAAGCAAAAGGACCAAAAGAAATTTCAATGAACTTCTGTCTGTCCTTCTTTGTCCACCTTCATAGCCAAGGTCTGGCGGCCAATACGATAAATACGTGCAAGTCAGCTTGACTAGGCCTCTCCTATATGCCTTTCAAGTGGATCTGGCGAATGAAATCTTTAATAAGATTCCGAAGGCACATGCTAGGCTTAAGCCCGCGGTACCACCAAAGCCCATCTCTTGGTCTTTGGACAAGGTCTTACATTATACCTCATCTGTGAACAATGAAGATTGTTCTCAAGGATCTAACCCAAAAGGTTATTTTTCTGTTCGCTATCGCTTCCGGGGCTAGAGTTAGTTAAATAGTGGCCTTATCCAGAGATGAAGGTCACATTCAGTTCACGGAAGTGGGAGAACTGAATCTATTTCCTAATCCATCCTTTCTCACTAAAAACGAGCTACTCACTAAGAGGTGGGGTCCCTGGAGAATCTGCCCTCTGAAGGAAGATGTCTCTCTATGTCCTGTAGAGTGTCTAAAGGTCTAACTTCGTAGAACTTCAGACTTCAGGGGAGGACAGCTCTTTAAAGGAGAAACTTCTGGATCAAATTTATCCCTAAAACAACTAAGGGCGAAGCTCACCTACTTTATTCGTAGAGCGGATCCGGACAGTACTCCCGCAGGTCATGATCCGAGAAAGATTGCTTCATCACTGAACTTCTTTCAGTATATGGACTTTAAGCACCTTCGTTCATACACTGGATGGAAATCATCCAGAGTGTTTTACAAACACTATGCAAAACAAGTGCATGAATTGAAACACTTCGTAGTGATGGCAGGTAGTGTATAAAAAACCTGCCCCCTAATTACTTTAGTAAACAGTTTTTGGTTTGGGACCTCACATGTCCTTGCACATGTAACGGATGAGAATCATCCAGAGTGTTCTACATACACTATGCTAGACAAATCCATAATCTGAAGCAATATGTGGTGATGCCAGGTAGAATATTTAACCTGCCATCTAATTCTACGATGAACAGCTAATTGACTGGGACTGTCAATTAAAGGGAGAGGAGTCTCCCTTCTTAGGTGTGACTTCTTTTAATTAAGTGTTACCATGATAACACTGGCTCTATTCAAAATCCCAGGTGTGAAATTATACAGATAGCACTAGTGCCGGTGTACGAAGTACACATCGCAGATAGAAGTAACCAGTACAGGAATTATGGAGAGAAGTTGTTTTATAATTTTCTTCAGTCTGAGAGTGGCACTCATCATTTATTCCTTCAAGAAGGAATTATAATCTATGTACTTGTTACAGGTATAATCCCATTGTCATACTACATTCGTTTTACTGAACATCTTTTAGTCATTTATTAGTAATAAATGTCTATTAGAATGTAGTGCGTCCACCTTCGCCAGACAATTGTATGTATACATGCCAGAGTTCTTCAACTTACCAAAGTAAGTATCCCTCATATATTTGTATGCATCAAATAATAGATATAAAAGACAATGATGTTATTTTAGCAAATATACAACTATGAGACTATTTGTATATTCAGTGTGTACTTATGTTTGGTCATAGTATGTATGTTAACCTCAAGATCCCTCTTCTACTGTCTAGAATGACTCTTCCCTGTAGGAGGCAGGAAGCACTAGCATTGGCTATGTTTAGTGATGGGGACGAATAACGGTAAAGTCCCTTGTCTCATGTGGTCCCCATGACCATACAAAAAGGTTGCTATAAGGTTAAGGCACTGAATAAAAATCCACAGATATACTAATGCTCTGGTATGCTTCCATCACGACGACATGACTTGAGCCCCAAAAAACGGATTTTGAGCGAAGCAAAAAATAAATTTTTGGGTGAGATGGCCATGTCATCCTGATGGACCCAACCATCTCTTCTAAAAGAAAAGATCTTCACAGAATCCCTCCCGTGGTACTGTATCTGTAACAGCACGCTCAATGCTACAAGGAATGTCCGCCGTAGTGGGAATGGCCCTGTTGTATTCCCAATAGTATTACGAGAGCGGGGAGAGCCTTTGGACGGCTCCCTTTTGCCACATCCTCCCCGAAGCCAAAACGCTGTTTGGGGTGCAGATTGCTATGGAGGCGTGTCAAGCATGCGTCCGCTGATATTATACGATATCCTTTGGAGAAATTTTAAGGATATTTGCGCCAGGAGTTAAAATTCTGGATACCTAAAGGTAAAATTCTCTGGGAATATTACTGTAGTACATATTTCCCTTAGGAAGCTACTTTAAGGAACTTCCATCAGGACGACATGGCCATCTCACCCGGAAATAGATTTTTCGCTTCGCTCAAAATCCGTTATATATATACAGTATATATGTGTGTGTGTTTGTGTATTCAGTATTTGTAGTAGATATTTGAGACGCCAAATGATAACACCGAATGGAATATGGTAACTTGATTTGTAACATTTCAATGCTTTCGCTAACAAAGACAGCTTTTTACTCTCTTTGATTCACCAAAGTTCAAGAAAGCTCCGCCCTTTCCGTATCAGTAGTAAGAGGAGCAACTCGCTGTTTGTTTTGTCATGGGAACACTAGAGACATCTGACGAAAGATTTCCCTTGAATGTCGACTTTCTTTTGATTCTAACTGTACATGATATTTGAATTTATGTAGTTATCATACATTAGTGATATCATTCTATACCGTTAATGTTATTTGTGTCTATGAAAATTGCAGTGGGTCAAACGACCATGAAACCAATGGCTAATCCCGTTGTTAATGGCAGTATAGTCGGATTATAACTGACTGTCCAATGGGTCCAGAGCGATGAAGTGAGTTTTGGTTTTGGCCAACACAATAATATCATCCATGGTTGTTCTATGAGTTCTTTGCTTTCTTGAATAATCAATTTAGGTCTTCACTGAATCCTTGCCTCTCAAGTATTCCCTTCCCCCCTATCACCGATCCCCCATACCCCCCCCCCCCCCCCCCGCCCGCCCCACTTGAGCAGGGCCAGGGTATAAATTGATTGCCGAGGTACGGCCAATAGCAGCAATGTTTAGAACAGGACTCTCACTTCTGATTCAAGATAGTTTCCTGAGATTGTGAAAAAATCCTCAGATTTCCTAAACAGTATAATTTGCGCTGTAACCACTAATATATTTTTGCATTATTTATAAACATGCTACCAAGTATAATGAACCAGTAAGCTACGTATTTCATAAACGAGGAAGAAATAAAAAAAAGAAAACTATATAAGCTATAATGGCAGTGCTACTGTAGGTTTATATTTCTCAAGTAAGTTTACTTCAACTAAAATGCAAATTATTTCCTTGAAATCTTATAGTTCTGAATGTGATTTTATATCAATACTGCTGCTTAGTGATCAATTAGGGGATTGATGTAAGCCAATATTTGAAAAAAAAAAAAAAAAAAAAAAAGAACTAAGTATTTTCTGAATTTCATTCACAAAACCAATAAAGACCCAAAGTAATTTTCTGGAATAAATACTTACGTATATGGTTTTGAAATGCTTCTCCCATTTTTTACTGTTTCTTCACTTACGAGATTGGACCTGATACTTTTAAGAGTTGATAATAAATCAGCATTTAGTTGCAAATCGTATGCTGAAACCCCAGCTTTCTTTGACCCATATTTTGTATGCAGAGGTTCACGAATGTAGCACTCATCAACGAATTTCTTAGATGAGTTTTCATTAGTTGCAGCTGAGTGAATATTCGTTCAATAGCGGTATTTGCATTAGATAATTACAACACAGATCAAACCAATTTGGCTAAATTTGGATAGGTTGGTGTACCATCATTATCGATTTCAGTTAATTGTAATTTCCAGAAATCAACAACATTATGAAGATCACAATGATCCCTTCTTATACCTAATTTTCTCCACTTGTAGTCAACCATACATCGATTACAATCATTTACCATATATGGATATGTATCCATCACACTTGGGAGTGAGGGAGGGCAAGGTTTTGAGGCCTTTTCCGGCTTAAGAAACTTCAAAGGTTTACGCAAGGATGCACTGAATCTCCATCGTATCTGATAAAATAATTCTACTAAAAAGTTAACAAATGTGTTTTTTTTTTTTATTCTAACAATTACCTCTTTATCTCTGCTAACTAACAAGTCTCTGTTGCATTAATTCCGACATAAACATCTAGTGTTGTAACTTAAACCTGTTTACTATGCACATCAATTGCAAATGGGTCAAAATTGTTCAATGGTGTCCGAGCCACTACATCATATGCGGGGGAAATTTGAGTGAAAATATGAAACTCTTTGCTGTTTCAATAATGAAGATGGACTAAAAGAACTGTAGCCTACGTATTCCGACATAAATCCTCTCGAGAAGTTGAAAGTTTTAGGTAGGCTTGCGATACACACGAAAAAAGTGACAAGAACATTTTACGCATGTAACAGAGCTATATTCTTGCTTCATTAATGATTCCACGCTCTTTCCCAGGGTTGTGGTGGACTATTT
This sequence comes from Palaemon carinicauda, assembly GCF_036898095.1. NCBI lineage: Eukaryota > Metazoa > Arthropoda > Malacostraca > Decapoda > Palaemonidae > Palaemon > Palaemon carinicauda. Next base: position 109,283,416 of record NC_090738.1, read on the forward strand.
GGTTACGACCCTGACTGGTGATCGCCAGATAGTGGTTCGAGTCCTGCTCAAACTCAATTGTTTCTATAGTGTCTGCAACCTCACCATCCTCGTGAGCTAAGATCGGGGAGTTTGTGGGAGTCTATAGGTGTTCCTGCTGAATTATCAGCAGCCGCCTTGCCCACCCTGGTTCTAGCTTGGATGGAGAAATTGATTGGGTGAAGATCATTTGTATATATGGTCAGTCAATAGGGCAAAGTCGTGCTTGTTAGGGCAATGTCCCTATCCTTTGTCTCAGCCAATCACGAGTGACTTTTAAACCTTAAAATTGCTTCTGATGAAAATTAATTTCATTGGAATACTTTTATCGATGATGCTCTTTTTGATAACATTAGCCGACATTTAGTAATGTCAATTGTATTGAAAAAATTCACTGAAGTCACATTGCTAGTTTTTTACTTGTTCCAGTATCATTTGTCTCGTCTGGTATAATGCTAAATTTGGTGATCTTAAGAATATTTGCAAGATCCTTTGAAAAATATACCCTTACATATTGTCTAACAATGTTTGCGCACTTTATTGACCCATTCTTAAATTTTGGAGAGCTGAAGTTTCAACAGAATTTGTTGCACGGACACACTTAAGTAGGTGGACTAAGGAATCACTGAAAGAAAATAATAGATTATTTTCTGCCAAGAAGTCTGCAATCTTAGCTTCGGTTAACATTTGTAATTTATTTGCTGACTGATTTGCAAAAAATGAGTTTGGGTTGGCTTTTTAAAACACTGATTGCTCTTAAGTACGAGGTATTTTTCCATGTTTGCCATTAGCTGGTTTAGCATTATTAATTTCACAAATAATAGCCGAATACGATGATTTTAAATATCCTGTTGCAGGTGCTTTTAACCAAATCTCGAACTCCTTTTGATCTAACCACAAGGGTCGAAACTTCTGTTTATAAAACCTTTTTTTTTTTTTTGTATGTGCTTGTAGAAGTAGCTTTTGATTCTTCATAATTATAGCTACTCTCACTACCACTTTTATCCACGATAACTAATAACCAGCAAACAGTATGCATGAACACTTTGCAAGCAAAAGCAAACTTTCTAGTTACGACTCACGAGACTTACTTGTAACATTAAGAGGTCTTAGTTGAAGTTCAAACAATGTTTTCTTTTCTTTTTTAGATGGCGAAAGCTTGATTTGTTTTCAAATTATACTAAATTTTTTATTGAAATGAAAGTAATAAAAATTCATTTCATTCTTTTAGATTATAAAGCATATACATGTAATATGTATATACGTCTATTGTAATATTCATTCACCATGAAAAACACATTTTAAAAGACTAAGAGTTTTAGCGCCAGCATGATCCATTTATATGTATTTAACCAAGTTAGAGTGAAGCAATACCTTGCAAATACCTTGATAATGACAACACGGTGTTTAAAATTCTAAGAATTCGTTTGTTAAAATGATTTTCTAGACCTTCAACAGTTAACATTTCAACAGATACTAGTGATTTCACAAAAAAAAAAAAAAAAAAAAAAAAAAAAAAAGTCATAACATCTTTAGATTTTCAAGTATTCGTATAAAAATGCTCACTTTCCTCAGGATTTCCTAAAAAATATGCATTTCCTTAAAAGCTTTGCAGGAACTGCCAAATTTCCCTTTGGCCCCCTGGACAGCAGTTGTTCATTTGTCTTTCCTATGTAAAATTGTACCATAATCATGGTAATTAATCATATCTATACAACTGAAACTACAGAGCATTCTAACATATGATATAGTGATGGGACAATAAGGGATGGATACAAGAGGGATGAGGGAGTCAAGGAGCTAGTGGAGAGGGAGAGGAGGAGGGCAAGAAAGGGGAGATCGCAGTACTGGTTTCGAAAGGGACTGGGAGGGGGCAGAATTGCCGCAGTTTCCTTCGAATACGACAACCTTACTAAATTTAGTTGTCGTTGCGATGTTATTCACGAGTAAACTCGTATCATAACAACTATATCAACAAATACAACCTCCTTCAGTCCACTGCAAGACAAAGGCCTCAGACAGGCCAATTCATGTCTGGGGTTTGACCCATATTCATCACCACGCTGGCCAGTGCTGTTTGGTGATGATGGGAGACTTTTGTCTGTTCGCTCACATCAAACCAACCTAGTATGGGTGTCCCTGACTCATAAACCTTCGCCGATCATGACGATACACAAAATCCTTTCACCACGTTGAGGTATCCCCACTCAGAAAGGGTAACGTAGGACATATAGCAATAAGATATGTCAGCCATGAACTAGGTCCGGGTGTTAATGGTAGTGTGCTGAAGAATCCTACTGATACAACGATTCGTTTCAAAGTTGTTTTTTTTTTTGGCGTTGAACGGTGTTTGCCAGTCTCCGAAATGTATTGTAATTGCCAATTACCGTTATCTAGTTTGGCTTCGTAGAAAAATGAAGAATTTAAATTTTTGTATGAATATATTTCGAAATATTTTCTATAGAGGTTTGTCCATAGCCCATAATTGTAAATAATATATGTATATATATATATATATATATATATATATATATATATATATATATATATATATATATATATATATATATATATATATATATATATATATATATATATATATATATATATATATATATGTGTGTGTGTGTGTGTGTGTGTGTGTGTGCATGCATTTATATGCATATATATATGTACGTGTATATGTACATAGTTATTTATATATAAATATATTGATGTTTTTGTATTTAGATACAATTATGTGTGAATATATGTATATGTATATGTATATATGAGTGGGGGTACCTTGTCATAGTAAAAGGGCTGGAGTATCGCCATGATCAGCAAAGCTGTATTAGTCAGGGCCACCCATACTAGGCTGTAAGGGATCATACTAAGGTCTCCAATCATCAACAATCTGCTGTAGCCAGCGTGATGAAAATCGCTAAACCCCAGACATGACTTTGGTATGTTTGCATATTACACACACACATACACATGCACGCACAAACACACACATAAACATACACGTGCAAACACACACACACACACACACACACATATATATATATATATATATATATATATATATATATATATATATATATATATATATATATGTATATACATTATTATTAGCTTAGCTACAACCGAAGTTGGAAAAGCAACATGCTTGAAGCCCAAGGGATCCAACAGGGAAAAATAGCCCATTGAGGAAAGGAAATAAGAAAAAAGAAATATAAGAAGTAATGGTCAAATGGAATAAATATTTTAAAAACACCAACAACATTAAAACAGATATTTCATATACAAACTATAAACAGTCTTATGTCAGCCTGTTCAAAATGAAAATATTTGCTGCAAGCTCGAAATTTTGAAGTTCTACTGATTGGGAAGATCCTTCAACAATATATATATATATATATATATATATATATATATATATATATATATATATATATATATATATATATATATATATATATACAGTGGGTTTTTTAAATGCATATTTCCACGTAGTTGATTGATGATGTACGTAATCATCTAATCATTTTCTTTGTTATATAAAGGCCCTTGATTTTTTTGTGTACAACAAATAAACTCCCTCAGAATTACCGTTACACGTGGGTTTTAATGTGAATGTTTACATAATCCATTCGTAATTATCAAATAGAATCTAATTAATGTGAGGAAGACTTTGGTCTGCTCACTGAGCTGATTGCGTAATAATCTCATGTATTTACAATTGAATTCAATAATTCTAAAAGCAATAATAAATTCGTAATTTATTGCAAATAGGAAAATAAAGTTTATTGGAAACATAACTATGAAGCAAACATTACGAAGTAACCCAAAGAAACACACACACACACACATACACACACACACACACATATATATATATATATATATATATATATATATATATATATATATATATATATATATATATATATATAGTCTACAAATTATGTGGAAATCCAAAATAAAATATATGAATATAAAAATTATAAGAATAGGAAGACATATATTTATGGTAAATCAATTAAATCTCAAAAGATTTACATAAAGAATTGAAACTGAAGGTACACTGAAGAACTACATAAAGTGGGGCAACAGACGTTATGTTAAAAAATTAAACAGGTATAGAGTACGAAATTATACAAAAAGCTCAAGGAAAATGTAATCAAGCATTAGAGACCTATTCTAGTCTAGATAAATACATATAATTTAGGGTTGCAGAGGCCTGACTTGTAACAACTCTGCCATGTGGTTTGCCAGTCGGGGATTCGAGTCCCGCTCCGACTCGTTAGTACCATCAGTGTCTGCAACCTTACCATCGGTGTGAGCTACGGTTGGGGGGTTTAGAGGAGCCTATAGGTCTATCTGCTGAATCATCAGCAAACACTGCCTGGTCCTCCCGGGTCCTAGCCTGGGAGGAGAGGAGGCTTGGGCGCTGATCATATAATATATGGTCAATCTCTAGGGCATTGTCCTGCTTGTATTGGAAATGTTACTATCCCTTGCTTCTGCCATTCATGAGCGACCTTTAAACCTTAAAACCTACCGTAATCTCCTCACCTCCAGGTATTCCTCTGGGACACGATCCAAGCCAAAGCCTTGCTTTACCAAAATCGTCTTTTGTCTGGCCAACAAAGCAAGGCCAAAATGGCCTTAAAAGGTGTTCCGACCGAGCAATAACACTGGCATTATTTCTAGTGATTACCCGGAATGTCTCAGTTATGCACTCACTATAACCTTTTGCCTGCGAGTGCACCTCATTTGCTCAGTGTTAATGACGTTTAGTGCAAGCATCATTTGTCAGTTCTATTATGTGTGAACTTTTCATCTCCACGAGTAGATATTGGGGGAGTTTTTCACACCTGCAAAAAGACGTTTTATTAGCTGTCAAACCTTGATAGGAAATAATAACAATAATAATAATAATAATAATAATAATAATAATAATAATAATAATAATAATAATAATAATAATAATCTGTCGTACATAATAAATAGCGAGTGTCTGGATATATATATATATATATATATATATATATATATATATATATATATATATATATATATATACATATATATATATATATATGATAAATTTTGCACATTTTTACGTGTTTTTCATATTCAAATAAGCCATATATATTTTTGATATATTAATGTCTGGATTCTCTTAACAACCTCGGGATCACAGACCCAGGCGAAATCTCACAAAGACAAGAGCTTGGCTCCGGCCGGGAATCGAACCCTGGTCGGCAAGCTTATATAGACAGTGACTAACCCACTTGGCCACGAACAAAGATAAAAGTCAATGACAATTCTACTATACTTATACCTGTCGAATTCAGGTATTTTGTACTTAGAATTGAAATCAACCCATCTTCACCATCGTAGCTAATTGGTAGTTTGTTACTTGGCATTCAATTAATGATAAATTTTGCACATTTTTACGTGTTTTTCATATTCAAATAAGCCATATATATTTTTGATATATTAATGTCTGGATTCTCTTAACAACCTCGGGATCACAGACCCAGGCGAAATCTCACAAAGACAAGAGCTTGGCTCCGGCCGGGAATCGAACCCTGGTCGGCAAGCTTATATAGACAGTGACTAACCCACTTGGCCACGAACAAAGATAAAAGTCAATGACAATTCTACTATACTTATACCTGTCGAATTCAGGTATTTTGTACTTAGAATTGAAATCAACCCATCTTCACCATCGTAGCTAATTGGTAGTTTGTTACTTGGCATTCAATTAATGATAAATTTTGCACATTTTTACGTGTTTTTCATATTCAAATAAGCCATATATATTTTTGATATATTAATGTCTGGATTCTCTTAACAACCTCGGGATCACAGACCCAGGCGAAATCTCACAAAGACAAGAGCTTGGCTCCGGCCGGGAATCGAACCCTGGTCGGCAAGCTTATATAGACAGTGACTAACCCACTTGGCCACGAACAAAGA
>NC_090738.1:109311906-109316906 GCF_036898095.1 Palaemon carinicauda
GAACAGCATGCCGAGTGTACCTTCAAGCAATGAGAACTCTAACCCAAGACAGTGGAAGACCATGGTACAAAGGCTATGGCATTACCTAAAACTAAAGCAAAAATTGTTTGATTTTGCAGTGTTATTCTCCTAGAAGTAGCCACTGAACAATTACAGTGCAGTAGTTAATCTCGTGATAGAACAAGAATTGTTTGTTGATTTCCGTGTTGTCAAGTGTATGAGAAAAAAAGGAGAATGTGTAAATAATAAGCCCTACTATTCTGTGTATGTGTTGGCAAAGATGAAATGAGCTGTAACCAAAGAGATGGATCCAAGTGTACTATAGTACTTACTGTCTGGCCAGACAAAGGACCCAATAACTCTCCAGCAGTATTATCTCAATTGGCCCTGGTGCCTTGGCTAATCTACTACCTACAAGGGACAATTGAAAAGTAATTTCGAGAAGGTAGGAGTCGGTATAGCACCAGGACTTGTACAGAAGAGAGTGCTACCTGAAATAGCACATATAGTGAGGAACGTAAGGAACTATTATGGAAGCTGGGTGTAAGCCGGAAACCCCCCCCCCCCAAACAACAACAACCGTAAGTCTCTTTAGACTGTGATTAAAGATATATAATTATTACAATAATATTCGTAAATGCTTAATCATTGTGAAAACATTTTTTATTATGAAATCTAGACCAGAGTAAGCATCTTATCACAATCATATTCAAAGATTATAATGAAAGTTTGAAGTCAAATTAAAGTTAGAGTGAAGGTTATATCCACATTTTATAACTGGGGGTGGAAATTTCTTCGGCACATATCCATGATTTATTAAAATATTCAAGAATATCTGATGAACGTTACATTCTCGATTATAACACTCCGACAAGGGCCACCCCGCTTGCCCACTAAGGTGATATATTTTGCACATTTAGACGTGGTTTTCCATATTCAAATAAGACATATATTTTGATTTGTTAATATCTGGATTCTCTTACCGACAATGGGATCAGAGTCCCAGGCGAAATCACACACACACCAAAAAAAAAAAAAAAAAAAAAAAAAAAAAAAAATAGCTTCTGACCGGCTGGACATCGAACCCTAGCCCAGAAAGCTTGTATGAACAGTGACATACCTCTTGCCCAGGAAGAGAGATAAAAGTCAATGACCATTCCACTGTACTTATACCTGTCGAATTCAGGTTTTTTTTTTTTTTGTATTTAGAATTAAAATCAAGCCATCTTCACCATCGTAGCTAATTTGTATATTTGTGACTTGGCATTCGATTATTGATAAATATTGCACATTTATAAGTATTTTTCATATTAATATAAGCGATATATTTTTGATATATTAATGTCTGGATTCTCTTACCAACCTCGGGATCTGAGCCCTAGGAGAAATCACACAAAGACAATAGGTTCTCTCCGGCCGGGATTCGAGCCCTGGTCAAGGAAACTTGTATGAACAGTAACATACCACTTGAGCACGAAGAAAGATAAAGTTAATGACAACTCCTCTGTAATTCAAGTGTTTTGCACTTAGAAATTAAATCAACCAATCTTCACCATCGTATCTAATTGGTATGTTAGTGCTTAACATTCGATTGTAAATAAATTTTGCACATTTAGACGTGTTTTTCATTTTCAAATATATGGTTTATATGAATATGAAAAACACGTCTAAATACAATGTATATTATTTGTATTATTGATATTATTATTATTATCATTATCCTTCAAGTCAAACAATCTAAATTATTATTATTATTATTATTATTATTATTATTATTATTATTATTATTATTATTATTATTATTATTAGTAATAGTAGTAGTAGTAGTAGTAGTAGTAGTAGTAGTAGTAGTAGTATTGACAGTAAAGCTACAACCTTAGATGTAAAAGCAGGATGCTATAAGTCCAAGGGCTTCAACAGGGAAAAATAGGTCAATGAGGTAAGGAGATAAAGAAATAGATAAACGACAATATATTATATAGAGATCAACCAAACGGATTCCCTCTCTTTACAAGTGAAAAACAATTTCACGCATAGTGAAGAGACAGACATGTTAACAAAGGGTATCGTCTGCCTCTGAAGATGGACCCCCCCCCCTCTCTCCTCTCTCTCTCTCTCTCCTCTCTCTCTCTCCTCTCTCTCTCTCTCTCTCTCTCTCTCTCTGACCTTGTTCAGAGGAAATGAAGCATTTCGGAGGTAATACGGAGACTCTGCTTCCATTTCAGTATATATATATATAATTATATATGTGTGTGTGTGTATGTGTATGTGTGTGTATATATATATATGTATATATATGAATATATATATCTATATATATATATATATATATATATATATATATGTATATATATATATATATATATATATATATATATATATACATACATATATATATATATATATATATATATATATATATATATATATATATATGTCTGTATATAAAGTTTCTTAAACCTTTTACCAGATAATCCCCAAAGCACCAAAATCATCCATACTTAAAAATGAAGTAATAAAGAAATACTTCATGACATTTGGTAAAAGATCAGGTGAACTAAAGATTTCCTCCAAGATAACGCACATCTTCCAAACCTCCAAAAAGGCTGAGTGTCAGAATAAGTGACGTTTATTTAATCACGACAAGAAGGAGCGGTTTCATCTACAGGAGTTGAAAATATAGCGGTTATTCCCGGCAAGCAAATTGCGTATCACACTAAGAGGATTTCAGGCTGTTATACGATACGGGCTATTTTTTCTTTCTTTTGTCTTCATCAAGAGTTTTATTTCTCTTTCCCTTTTTTATGCTAATTCATGTGGATTTCATTTCAGTCCTTAAATCACTGTTTAAACACTGAATAATCTTCTACAGATGAAAAAATTATTCTTTCCATGGTTCGCTGGTCAACTTCGTAGATGCAAAGGGAAACTTTCTAATAATTTTTCTTTTTTCGAATGACGTCATACTCGTAGTTCATCCTGTCATTTAGAAAATCTTCTTATTTTAAGTTTAAAAAATCAACGTTTGATAAACGATATCGTCACCCTCATAAACTAACTGCCTAAGTAATTTTCTCCACTTGTTTGGAAATAAAAAAGAAAACCTCATTTCCTAATTTTTTATATCATTGTGGTGAGCTTCAATTAACAAACTCTTATTCACAATTTCTTCTATTAAGAATTTGTGAATTGAAACTCAAGACAATGATATAAAGAATTAGGAAATGAGAAGGTTTCTTTTTGATTTCCCAACAAGTGGATATAACCTGACATTTCCCTTCTCATTGAAATCCCTTATAAAAATAGAAATTAGAATCTATCATTACCAGATAACGAGATTGGAGATTTAGAAATACTAAATAGAAATTTTTTTTGATTTAAAAAACATCAAAGATCCTGTTCTGTAGAAGCCAGTAAAATCCAAATTGCCATTTATATTCTAAGCTACTGACGATTCTGGAAATAATAAGTTTTGTAAGCGGATTGCCTAAAGCAATTCCATCAAAAGTAGATCGCGCTCTCTCTCCCTCTCTCTCTCTCTCTCTCTCTCTCTCTCTCTCTCTTTCTCTCCTCTCTCTCTCTCTCTCTCTCTCTCTCTCTCTCTCCTCTCTCTCTCTCTCTCTCTCTCTCTCTCTCTCTCTCTCTTTCATAGGGAAATATTGAAAGTCTTTATGCAGTATTCATTGGAAGATACTAAATGTCTGGACGATTGTGTTCAAGTCTCAAAAGACCATCATTAGTATACTAATATAGAGGAAATTAAGCCGAAAGAGAGGAGAATAAATGGAATAAAAGACACTTTACCATTTTTGAAGCATTATTCCTCAGCCGTGGAAGAATTCAAGTAGGTGTTCACATAAAAAAGAAACGTGAAGAGAATATTCGAGTGAGAAGAACGAATCCTGTCAGTGCTATTTCTGAGATCCCTAATAAAACACAAATTCCGTTCCTCGAATCGAGTAGAAAGAGGAAGCGAAGGATAAAGTGGAAAGAGCAGGAGAAGAAAGACTATTGTCAAAATCCTTATAACTTGCATATGGTCCTGTGCAAAGAAATTCAAGGAGTTAAACATCTTCCCACTTAGAGGTAAAAGGGAAGTACATATAGACATGAAGCTGTTGAGAAAAGATATTCTTATATTGAAGCTCTAATAAAAGATGATATGAATTATCACTGAACGAATGATTATATTTTTTTTCTTGCTCGGTATGCAGAAGGAAATACGATATAGAGACATATTTTGGTAAATCCCAAAATATTGACAAAATAATGAGAGTACTTTCATGAATTGTAATATGCCGTATCTATTTTTAATGTACATTCTGTACTCAATATTTACCTTTTGTGGGCCGGAATATGTATAAACACAGGTATACATACATACATATATACATGGGTACATACAGACAAAGAGACACATACACACACACACAAACACACACATATATATATATATATATATATATATATATATATATATATATATATATATATATATATATATATATATATATATATATATATATATATATATTTTATTTTCTCTTTGATTTATGTATTTTGTTAATTAGAAATAATGTTTTTTTTCAAACTTTAAGCCTTAAGTAGAGAATTTTAATTCATATGTCTGCTAAGATATTAAGATAGGCAATGACATAAGCATCTAATGTTAATGATATATGCGAATATTATCATAAAGAAAATGAAACAGTTTAGGTCCTCTCAATATCATTAGAATTACTGTGTTCACAATATCTTGTTGCAGCTTGCATCAGACTCCTAAAATCTTCCATATAAATGGTGACGTGAATATTGAGTTAACGAGCTCGCCTACCATTTGTGGTCACTCATTCAAGTGCTGACCAAGGTATTACTTAGATCTGAAGATCCCAAAGAGGAGAGCCGTTCTAAGTAATGTTCCAAATGAATCAAACGAAATAACTTTTGAACTATAAGAACTTACCATAAGTAAGTCTGGCAGGCGTTAGCTCCTTTAACTA
>NC_090738.1:109321906-109326906 GCF_036898095.1 Palaemon carinicauda
TACACATATATGGAATTTTGTTACTAGACAGATATATCGTCAAGGAAAAATCCCATTTGGTAAAATGTCCATCTTTCCATATTAAGTAAATTGAGTCTTCAAATGATTAAAATGACTGATAAAAACCAGTGGTGTAAAAGTGATATTTTAGATTTTACTCTAAAAAGTAACTTTTCTTTTTTATTAGTGGGAAATAAGCTGTGATGAAAACTGAATGCTATTTGGGATGTTTGCTTGAAACTCCTCGTTACATACGAAGTTGAAAACTTGTAACTATCAAAACATAATATCAATCCTTCGTTTAAGGGATACAGCTGTTCGAAAAGAGATCTGATGGGCATTTAATCATATAACAAAAACAGCATCATCAACAGCAACAAACACAGCCGTTTCTAGTCCACTGCAGGGCAAAGGCCTCAGACTTGTCTTAAATAATTTCTCGGGTTTAGCCAGTTTCATCATCACTCTGGCCAGTGCAGATTGATGATGGTTGGATTTTTTTTTTTTTTTTTTTTTTTGTCTGATCGTTCACCACAAAACAACCTAGAACAGTTTTGGTGATCATTTCAGTAAACAAAACCTTTCACCACGTCAAGGTATCACCACTCAGAAAGGGACCCAGGCACATACTCACAAATAAACAATGGTATTTGTAAAGTAGTTCCTTTGTCATTTGTTAAAAATACACCCCTCTATAGAATCTCTCACTTAGCGGGCACTTTCCTAAAAGGAGTAAAAATAGAAGCTCCCTTCCCATCACATCTCTTTCCCTCTCTTAATACCCCAGCAAAAGTCTCTCATTTGACCCCATTACCTCTCCCCCAGGAGAACTCATAACTTCCTAAATATCTGTGAACTTGACCGAATTTGGTTTATAAATATCACCCCTTCACATTTATCGCACAATTTCTGTCGGTTTAAATAATGTTTCTCCTTCATTTAACCTTTGGCATCAGTTTAAATATTGTTTTACATTTTGTCTTGGGGGAGACCCTTATTACGCAGTATCGTTCTTTTTTTCCTTTTCTACTTATGCCTTTGATGATATTACAATTTGGGCGAAGTGCGACGCTTTGCTTGAATGTATAGCATACAATCTTTCTCTCTTCACATGTATCTTTCTATTTATCGATCTATCCTTTTGTAAATTTATGTCTCTTCATCTAGGCGTCTATGTATCTTTCTTCAAACATTTTCATCGAATATGTAAAGAAACATGAAATCTAACGAGAAATAATATAAAATAAATATAATATAACATTAATAAAATATAATTTAAATAAATATAATATAAATATAATATAATATAAATATAATATATTATAAATTTATGATTAATATCTAACAAGAAATATTATAATCTATATATCTATCTATCTCTTTCTATCTGGAATATGATGATTATAAAAGATCCGATTTATGCAAGAATTTTTTTTTATCATGAAATGGTTCCATTTAGCAACAGTTTTATGCAAAATGGTGTTACTGAATCTAAGGAGAGAGAGAGAGAGAGAGAGAGAGAGAGAGAGAGAGAGAGAGAGAGAGAGGGGGGGGGGTATACTTAATCATGCAATACCTTACGCTATTGCTCTGTTTTATGTCTTGCAATCTCTCCCACTCTGATAATAGATTTTTTTTTTTAAACTTATCATTGCAGTTATTGCAAGTTTCACATTGTTGAAATTTTGTGTCATTGATGCCCTCCGATTGTATATATAGCTGGTTATCTTGTTTGAATAAAGCAGTTACATTCACCTCGCCTTTCTGATAGGTCCTGACAGAAGCATTGTCCTGGCCACAACAACGAAGGAAAATATTTTCTTTTAGAGCAGACGAGAGATTTTATTAATGTAAATCGAGTGGGAGTATTTTATAATCTAACATTGTAACAAGGCAAACTTTATAGAGGATATACATATCTATATATGGGCTTATGATCAGCTTACAACGTATTTGCTGCGGGCTGGAATATATTTTGGTTAAATTTGGGATTTTGAATTCTATGGCTGAGTTCAAAGTCTTTGCTTTGAGAATATTAGCATCTGCTCTATATATTTTTGTACTACATATTATCTTTATTTCAAGTATGATTACCATAACTTGGAGCCCAAAAATCAAAAGAAAAGTATTATTATTATTGGAAATATTAATTTTCTATGCATTAATTGAAAATAAAAACTACCATGAAAGTACGTTTTAGTAATCACACACTTCCACAAATTTGAATAGAATCCGATTATTTCTACTTCTTTTCAAAAGATGGCAGCACACGTCCCCTTGTTCCATTCATGAGAATGATTATATCCAATTAGAAAAAAAGAATTGATTGATACTTATGTAAAAATATGTGTGGTAGTTATAAATTACATTCAGGTCCAATTAAGTAAACTATTTCTGGCTATTTGTAAACCAAAATGACGTCATGGAAGGTCTCAGAATGTAAGGAATAAAGAGCTCTATACATTGTTTATTTTCATGAACAATAGATGGCCTTAGCAGTAAATTACCAAATCGCTAATCATCCCCATCATCCACTCATTATAATTTTTGTTACGTAACTTTCGTTGCTATTTGGGCACAAAATTGCTATAAAATAGCCGCACGTGAACTTCCTGTTCCTTGTTGTCTGGCCACAAGTTAATTCTTAGGAAATTACAAATTTCAAAATAGATTTCACAGTTATATTTCCTCAGCAAACAATCGTTAGTTCAATTACATTTGGGGGTCAGGGGGGTGGCCAAATAGTGCCGCATGTACTGAAATCAGTGAGACAATCAAGTAATTACACAGTTATTTGATATAATTTTTCCAGCACCTTTTATGAAAACTTAAGATAATTGATATGTTTCATGGTATGACATCTATTATTAATAAAACATACATAGAATAAAAATATTGTTACATTTTGAACGGCATATTAACACAGACACCTCTAGCTTCCTCCCTTAAATCGTAACATGTTTTACTTCACCGCCAATAGATGGCATCAGAGGCACCTTCTTCCAACTAATATAGTCAATTATTTGGTGACCACGTGTGTCAAAAAAGTGTGGTAGGAAGGTAGAGGCTAGAGAATTGGTAGGTGGCATATTGTCCAACGATTGTTTCCATATTAGGAATGAATATTTTTACCAAAAAAATGTGTGAATTTTTTCATATGATATAAGAAGCAACCAGAGTCTACTTATAAAAGTGTTTTGTTATTCCTTTTTTCATCAGAACACATGAATGCTAAGTCCTGTACCTGCACAGGTGACCAAGGTAACAATCATAAGCATAATTAAGGTTGGAGAGACGCGTTTGGGGCAGCGCTCCCAAAATGGAATTTCCTTGAAGGGATAATATCAATAATGTTCACAGATTCAAATGATTTAACTAGTAATAGTTATATGACAGAAAGTTCATGACTATAGCGTATCTGAATTTCCTTATATTCAGCTTAATAAACATAGACAAATCAGATAATGAAAAAGAAAAGGGTTATATTTCTGTGTCTTCGCCAACGCCTGACTGTTCCGTCATCCACCCTGCGATTATGTTTTTTGTTTTTAAGGGCGTTGCGAGGGTGTAAATCAGTCATAGAATAAACCATATCATAATTGCCTTAACTAATGTATGCATATCAGTAAACGTGTTTTCTTGGTTCAATATGTGTTAAAAGAATACATTAAGTATATATATATATATATATAATATGTGTGTGTGTGCGTGTGTATATATATATGTATATACAGTACATATATATGCATATATATTTATATATAATATATATATATATATATGTATATATATACAGTACATGCATACATACATACATGGATACATACATACATGCATACACACACACATATATATATATATATATATATACATACATATATACATACATACAGACACACACACACACACACATATATATATATATATATATATATACATACATATATACATACATACAGACACACAAACATATGTATATATATATATATATATATATACATATATATATATATATATATATAAGTTAAGCCACAAAAATTGATTTAAAGTTAATCTGAAGAATTTCTCAAAAGACAAACTTCTCTTCTAAACTATTCCGTAATCTGATAAGGAAATATACTTTATGAAAATCAAATTAATAATGAGAATGAATCGTAAAGGCTTTACAATAAAGTTTCAAAAATGGGACAGAAAATGTGTTAGTTAACGGAATGGAATGGAAAAAAATATGTATGTTTGTGTTGATATATCAGAGAGAGAGAGAGAGAGAGAGAGAGAGAGAGAGAGAGAGAGAGAGAGAGTTACAAGGATTTTGGATGTCTCAAAGATAGTCTATCCGAAGAGACTCCATTTGCTCTTGGGTAAAACGATTTAGTTTAAACATTTAGAGAGTTTTTTTGTTTTTTTTATCTTGCTAACTAATCCTTGAACTCGTTCACCGTGTTACTGTTTACTATATTCATTGGAAGCCAATGCCGTGTGTTTGCTATTTTGTATGTAAAGAAATTACCACATTAAGTAGTGTTTTATCTTGTTCAATTCCAGTTTGAGAGAGAGAGAGAGAGAGAGAGAGAGAGAGAGAGAGAGAGAGAGAGAGATTATCTGAATCATATGCCGAATTCTTTTTATGTGATTTTGTGATACATTTATTTCACAGAATTATTCTTTTTTTTATCACCGTACATTTCTCTCTCTCTCTCTCTCTCTCTCTCTCTCTCTCTCTCTCTCTCTCTCTCTTTGGGTATTTGGACTAGTCATCTGTTATAATGACTTTAACCCTTATTTAATGACTAATCGTATTCGCAGAACAGGGGAAAAGGTAGAAATCACTACATTATTAACAGTGTCTACCACTACATATTAAAGAAAATGTCTGTGAAAATTAATGTTCATATATCAATACGTATTACGTAATAAACTTAGCAATTTAGTTAATAGATATAAATTTCTAATAACTACACATACCTTATATATATATATATATATATATATATATATAT
>NC_090738.1:109331906-109334406 GCF_036898095.1 Palaemon carinicauda
CCGGAACCTTCATCTCATGATTTTCTCTCCTTAGCAGTCAAGAAAAGGTTTGGGATTTCGAGAGACAGTATAAACTTCTTAGAAAAATATAAGTCTAAATCTACCAAAAGACAATGTGAGTCGTCCTGGAAGAAATGGGTTGCCTTTGTCAAGGCAAAGAAGCCAAAAGAAATTTTAATGGAATTCTGTCTATCATTCTTTATTCATCTTCATGAACAAGGATTAGCAGCCAACACGATTTCTACGTGTAAATCTGCCTTGACTAGACCCTTGCTGTATGCCTTCCAGGTAGACTTCTCTAACGAAATCTTTAATAAGATCCCTAAGGTCTGCGCTAGGCTTAGGCCAGCAGCACCTCCGAAGCCCATTTCATGGTCTTTAGATAAGGTTCTTCATTTGGCACCAACTCTGAACAATGAAGATTGCTCTCTGAAAGATTTGACCCAAAAAATTATATTCCTATTTGCACTAGCCTCGGGAGCCAGAGTTAGCGAAATAGTGGCCCTTTCGGATGATGAGGGCCATATTCAGTTCACGGAAAGTGGAGAACTGAATCTTTTTCCTGGCCCAACGTTTTTCGCTAAAAATGAGCTACCCACTAAAAGGTGGGGTCCCTGGAGAATCTGCCCTCTGAAGGAAGATGCATCTCTATGTCCAGTAGAGTGCCTAAAGGTCTATCTTCGTAGAACTTGAGACTTTAGGGGAGGACAGCTCTTCAAGGGAGAAACTTCAGGTTCAAATTTGTCTCTGAAACAATTAAGCGCGAAGATCACCTACTTCATTCGCAGAGCGGATCCGGACAGTACACCCGCAGGTCATGATCCGAGAAAGATTGCCTCATATCTGAATTTCTTCCAAAACATGGATTTTGAAAGTCTTTGCTCGTATACTGGATGGAAGTCATCCAGGGTATTCTTCAAACACTATGCGAAGCAAGTGCAGGAGATCAAGAGGTACGTGGTGGCAGCAGGTAGTGTGCTAAAACCTGCTGCTTAAAGACTGTGAGGGACAGTGAATTAATTGGGACTGTCAGTGAAGGGTGTACATGCTGACTCCTTACGGAGCAACATGTTGAGTAAAGTGTCACCATGGTGACGCTATGGACTGTTCCTACTGTAAAAGGTGGAGAAAAAAGCATAAAAGAATAACGTGTGCCATGCGTATTATTACACAAGTGTGAACAGACTGTAATGACCGAAATTTCATTAAGAAAATTTACAATAATTTTCCTGTTTAAGTGGCTTAAGTGTTTCTTTTCAGATGACACAAATATTTCTGATGTTACATCTATATTTATGCTTTTAAAATTTATTTGATATTTTATACTATACTATAAAATGCAGATTGATTTCATAATTTATTGTTTATCAATAAAACTAGAATTGAATTCTGCGTCTTATTCGCCTCAAAAAATTCAGATGAAATAAAAACAGGTATTGAACATTCATTGTCCATCCTTTTTTTGACATATATTTATGTGAACATCTATAAATATTTGTTCCAACACGTAAACAAACTTTTTCTATGTGTGTATACATCAGGATGCGTCAGTCTTTGGTTATGACTGACTTGGAATTCCTTGATGGTAATGCTGACTTATACAAGTAATTGTTTATACATAGATTCTAACCTGTCTGTCTTAGCATACAGCTAGCCCAGTAGATCCAGGGAGGTGTCGGTAGTTCATACATATGTTTGTTCCCTAACAAATACATCTCTGATTGAGAGGTATATAGTGAGACCAGTATACCTATTTGTTGGCTAGATTGCTCATAAGATATATGCAATCCTCGAGACTTGTTCCAGAGTCCAGCATGACTCTTCCCTGTAGAGGGCAGGAAGCTCTAACATAGTTCATGATTAGTTGAAATGATGTATAACGGTAACATCATACGTCTCTAAGTCTAAATGACTAAGGAAAGTCGGTCTTGAGGTTTTTGCACTAATAGAAAATCCACAGATACATTAATGCTCTGGTAAACTTCCATCAGGATGACATGGCCTGAGCGAAATGAAAAATCTATTTTTGGGTGAGATAGCCATGTTGTCCTGATGGACCCGCCCTCCTTTCTTACAAAAGAGCTGAAAGAATCCTTCCCAAAAGTACTGTATCTGTAGTACCTCGTTTAAGTCTACAAGGAATAACAAGAAGGCGGTCGGATATGACGTCATATAGGTGCTCAAAACAGTAAGGAGTGGTGCCTTATTCTTGTCACTTTCCCTCTCGAAGTGTAAACGCTATTCGGGGTGAAGATAGCTATGTGGCGTGTCAGGAATACGTCCTCTGATATTATGCAATATCCCTAAAGGTAAAAGTTAGGGATATCTGCGCAAGGAGTTAGAATTCTGGATACCTTAAAGGTAAATTCTCTGGGAATATCACTGTAGTCAAACGATTATTGAATAAAATGCATGAAAATTAAGAAGTAATAAAATGAACCAAATAAACACTGTGGGCTTTACTAACTTTTGAAGCTGATGAACATTTTTTGAAGCTAAA
>NC_090738.1:109344406-109346906 GCF_036898095.1 Palaemon carinicauda
ATGTATGGAATTATCGAGATAAACCGTAGATGACAAATGAAAATACAGGGACAAAGTCTGTATTTTTTTTTCTGAAATTTCCAGCCCGGCAGACATGAAATGGTAAAAAAAAAGAAAAAAAAAACAAAACAAAAAAACTTCAAAAACGTTGTATTGAAGTTATTTAAGATACATGTATGTATGTACGTATGTATATATGTATATGTGTGCAAACTTATTCAAAGGAATGACAGTGTTACGATAATTAACACTAAGGAACATATTGGTATCAGTGCCAGCTCAGTGATTGAATGTATTAACGTGTATATTATTATATCATATAGACTGTTGATGACTAGACTTAGCTGCAGCACCTAATACGCCCCTCAAAGAAAATACATCAATCTTTCATTATGACGTTCACATTCTGAAAGCTGCCTCGTGATGCATACTTAGCTATCGACCGCAGTCCTTGAGAGGCTTTCATAAAACCTTTAGTGGAATGAAAGTACTTCATTATACGACGTCTTCTTCAGGAGGATGTATCGTAGTAGGATCATAAAAGGAGCTCTTAATTCCGAACGTTGATATCCTTAAGGAGTAACCTGATGGGGAAGGAAAGAGTCTTGTAACTGCGGCAGAACCTTGTCAATGGAAATGGTGTCGTGGAAAAATTTCCCTCAGTTATTCATAAGTTCGAGTGAAACCACTTTAATTAAATCAAACGAGTAGAATTCAATCCAATAAAACAGTCAGTTCGTAAAATAATCAATGTTGAATTAATCTATAGGTTACTGTTCGTGTATCATTCAAAAAAAAAAAAAAAAAAAAAAAAAACGCTCTAGGGAAATGAAATTACGCAGACGATCCCATATGTTGATATCCATAAATGAGTAATCTGATGGGGGAGTGAAAGGTGGTTTTATGACTGCAGTAGGTCTTGATATGGGTCAACTGTTATATCCAGAGGTCCTTGAGGTTATTGGGAATTAAACATTCAAAAGTACTCGGTATTGAAGTATCGAATACAATTTATCATGGAAGGTAACCAATAGTAAGTAAATTAGTCATTAAGGAATACTAAATAAAAGTGTTTAGAAATAGATTTAGTGTGTACATTTTAAAAGACTATTTTTGGTTGTAGCTTTTTGGTATATGATTATTACTGGAGGCGGAAGAAAAAACATTAATGAAATATTTTGTCCATTTGCAAAAAATGCGACTGAAACTATTTTGTGAATAAAATTTTCTTGGTTCAATTGTTCTGGATCTTATAAACTTCCTTCGCTCAAGCATCAGAATAATCACAGCCTTAGTATTACATGTACATTAAAAGCTGGTGAGTGGAGCACTGTGCGTAAGGGGTTCTACGCAGTGCTAATGACCCTGTTGAATATTATTATTATTATTGTTATTATTATTATTATTATTATTATTATTATTACTTACTTACTTACTTACTTACTTACTTACTTACTTACTAAGCTACAAATTCAGTTGGAAAAACAAGATGCTACAAGCCCAGGGGCTCCAACCGGGAAAATAGTCCATTGAGGAGAGGAAGTAAGGGATTAAAAGAAGTAATTAACGGTTAAAATAAAATATTCCAAGAACAGTAAAAACATTAAAATAAATATTTCATGTAGAAACTATAAAATCTAGAACAAAACAAGAAGAGAAACAAGATAGAATAGCGTGCACTACCCAAGATTTGAGAACTGGTTTGATTTTAGAGTGTCCTTCTCCTAGAAGAGCTGCTTAACATAGCTAAATAGTCTCTTTTACCCTTACCAAGAGGAAAGTAGCCACTGAGCAATTACAGTGCAGTAGCTAACCCCATGAAAGAAGACTTGTTTGGTGATATCAGTGTTGCCAGGTGTATGAGGACAGAGAAGAATATGTAAAGAATAGGCCAGACATTCGGTGTATGTGTAGGCAAAGGGAGAATTAACCGTAACCAGCGAGAAGGATCCAATGTAGTAGTCTGGCCAGTCAAAAGACCAATAACACTCTAGCGGTCGTTTCTCATCGGGTGGCTGGTTCACGATTCACCCTTTAAGATATGGTGGCAGTTACTACTTTTTTTTTCTTTGTTTTTTAGTTATTGTATGGTCAACGAATTAGTTAAATGTTTCTATTCGCACATACAAAATAACACGCTGACACACACACACACACACACACACGTGAGCATAAACATGCACACACAGATACAGACAGACAGACAGACAGACACACACACACACACACATATATATATATATATATATATATATATATATATATATATATATATATATAAATATATGTATAAATATGAATATATATATATATATATATATATATATATATATATATATATATATATATATATATTTATATATATATATATATATATATATATATAATTTATATATATGTATATATACGCATATATATATATATATATATATATATATATATATATATATATATATATATATATATATATATATATGTGTGTGTGTGTGTGTGTGTGTGC
>NC_090738.1:109369406-109371906 GCF_036898095.1 Palaemon carinicauda
GCTCCCCTCTATGCCTCCCTCAAGGGCAAGCCAAAGGACCTGAAGTGGGGTCCCCTTCAAGAAGCGGCCTTCTGCAATGCAAAGAAGACCCTATCAATTGCTGCGGCTCTCACTTTTCCTATCCCACATGCCCCTCTCCTTCTCTCCACCGATGCCACCAACATCGCTATTGGTGCAGTACTCAAGCAGGTGGCCAACGGCTCGCCCCGCCCATTGGCCTTCTTCAGCAGAAAACTGTCCAAGGCAGAATCGGGTTATTCTACCTTCGATTGCAAATTGCTGGCAGCGCACTTGGCTGTCCGTCACTTTTGCCATTTCTTAGAAGGTACACCCTTCGTCATTCGCACAGACCACATGCCTCTGGTGCACGCCTTCACTCGACAGTCTGATGCCTGGTTTGCCCGTCAACGCCGACATCTCTCCGCAGTGGTTGAATACAATTGCACCCTTCAATACGTCCCTGGGAAAATGAATCCCGTTGCCGATGCCCTGTCAAGAAAGACGTTGGCTGCCATTCAACTGGGATTGGATTACAATGCCCTGGCTGAAGCCCAACTACAGGATCCAGAGTATCAGTCATGTAGGACATCCTGCATGTCCCTCCGTTGGGAAGACTTCCCGCTCGAAGACTCCAACACCACCCTCCTCTGTGACGTCAGTACAGGTAGACCGCAACCTTGGATTCCTGCTCCCATGCGCCGACAGGTGTTTTATTTCATTCACGGCCTTTCACATCCCTTGTGCTGTCCTACTGCACAGCTACTGAAGACGAAGTTCAATTGGCACGGCATTTCTAAGGATGCTAAGGATTGGGTCTGCACCTGTACTTCTTGTCGAATTTCTAAAGTATATTGACACACGGATTCAGGAGTGGGCACCTTTCCTCAACCTCAGCATCGTTTCGCACACATTCACGTCGACGTTGTAGGCCCCCTGCCCACATCACAAGGACATCGTTACCTGTTTACCGTCATCGACTGCTCCACTCGTTGGCCTGAAGCCATTCCCATGGAATCTGCAACGTCCGCCTCATGTACATTTGCCTTACTCTCAGGAAGAATTGCAAGATTTGGTATCCCTGAGCATATTACTTCTGACAGGGGTACCACTTTCACCTCTCAATTGTGGACTTTATTAGCGAATCTCCTAGGCATCACCCTACATCAGACAATTGCCTACAACCCCGTTGCCAATGGAATGGTTGAAAGTTTTCATCGCACCCTCAAAGCAGCTTTGATGTCCCGCTGCAAGGATTCCAACTGGTTTACTCTGCTTTCCTGGGTCCTCCTGGGACTAACGACCACTCCTTAAGACGCCCTTGACGTCTCGGCAGCTGAAATGGTGTATGGCGACCTGTTGGTCATCCCTGCTGAATTATTTCCTCCTACAACTTCCTCCAACGATCTCCAGTGCATACGTCACGTCGTGGGAAAATTTACTCCAGGCCGCCAGACTTATAAGCCCCCTACGAAGCATCACATACCGACAGACTTGCACTCTGCAACGCAGGTCTTCCTGCGCTACGACACTAGCAAGCCACCGCTAACGACCCTTACACGGGGCCTTTCCTTGTGATCTGACGCAGTTCGAAAGCAAAGAAGACTGAGTCTCCATTGATCGTCTAAAACCTGCTTATCTCCTGCAAGATCACCCACCTACAGTTCGCCTCTCTAGATCAGGGCACCCTATTTAACATGTACAGTATGTTATTTTTAGGGGGGGAGCCATGTACCAACCTTGTGTCACATGATCGTACATAGTAACGACATTTCATTTTGGTTATATATTATGCTTGTATCTTCGCTCTTCCCTCGCACTAAAAAGAACCTGAATAAACATGCCTGTTTTTCTCACCGATAATGGTGTCGGTTTTGAACAGGAAATTTCCTGTTGCATTAAGCTTTTGTATATAAAGGAGTGTCCTGTAATAAACTCACTCAGTTGCTTTCTTCCTGTCTTTGAGTCACAACCTTCTCTCTGCTCGTCACACTGGTCTAGCATAGGAGTAAATATTTAATTCCTGTATTTCATTTGTGTATATAAGAGATGTATAGCGAGCTCGAATGGTGAGTTCCAGTCATGTAGGTCTCCATAATATGTGTAAATTACATAAGACTTTCGCCATTCATGTATTTTTTTTTTTCAAGAATTATCTTTTTCACGTATTTTCTTATGAAGTCTTAGATAGGCTGTATGACCCATACGATGTATGAACTCGAGGGATCACGCAATTTTTATGTTTCCACGTGGTTAGAAAGTGCATGAAAGTTTTCAAATTAGATTTACTCCTTTTTTTATTGTTTCGAGGAGAAGGGGGGCAGTGATAATTAAGAGAGAGTTGCATCGCCATGTTTCTCGGAACTTGTCTGCTACTTGACTAGTTGGCTACTCTGGCGCTATAAGCCTGCCCCGAAGCATCAAAACCATGTCCTAGAAGGATCTAGAATAATTAGATAAAAATATATTAGCCCCCAGGAATGCATAAGCAGCAGAAGAGACC
>NC_090738.1:109376906-109381906 GCF_036898095.1 Palaemon carinicauda
TTTGAGGAAAAAAGATAAAATCTATTATTTTCTGTAACATCTTCGACTGATGGAATTAGTTATCAGAAGAATAAGAAAAAAAGAACAGAAGTATAATGGTGAAAGGAATGAATGAAATCTCTCGTGAATAAAAATAAAATTTTCCATAAAATAAATTGCAGTTATAAACTATCTGGAAGAAATCCGCTTCCAATTATCGTTTTTGAGTAAGACTTTGATATAGGGAAGCAGAAGAAATATATCTAATCATATCTTTCTATTATTAATTTTTCCTCATCATTTATATATACGCATACAAATACACAAATATATACATGTGTGTATATATACAGTATATATATTTAACTTGTGTGTTTATCAATTGTTGGGAAGAAGAGATAAAAGGTTTAGTGGTAAGAAGGAAATCATCTAATGTTCAGATCCATGAAAATCGCAAATGCAATTAATCTTACATCAATTTCATCTGATCCTCTATTTCAACTTACACAATTTATTCTATCACGTTGAGAATAAAAGTTTCTGAATACAGGTTAAGACGAATCTCCTTGGTAGAGTGTTTTATTACGTACTGTTTTATATCTATGAATAATTCAGTATATAAAATACACTTATTTTATTTTCATTAAAAATAGCATGAAAGTCTCAAACAAATATCTTATAAGTTAATTCTTTCTTCTTTAAGCAATAATAGATATAATATTTGATGAAAATTGTTCATTTATCATTATCTTTAATATATACATATATTCTTGTGTTACCCAAATTTTATTTTCAAATATAAGTAGTCTCAATACTCGTTATGGTGTGAAATATGAGTCTAATTTTGATATAACAAGATATTTAAGCAAGTTTGGCTGAATAGAGACAAAAAATATATCTTATGTAAATAATGTGTTAATTTTCATTCACATACATTGGACATTAATCTTTCTTTCAAATCAAAGGTCACATAATAAGAAATGTAAACCTTTAGTAAACATTTCTTTAGTATTCCATGTACATTTCTCATCAATTATCGGTCACTTATGTTCTATGTAACTGTTACATGGAAAAGTTGTTCGGGCCATCATGTACCATTTTTCTTTCATTTGCCTTTTGACAAGTGAAAAATAAATGGCTAGTGCGCATGACTTTAAATACAGTATAGTCGCTATATACTCATGTAAAAATATAACCGAGAAAGTAAGTTGATTTTCTACTAAGGAATTTAATCAATTGTTCATGTCCTTTGCTTATATGACATATAAACTTCCTTAACCTTTTAAAGCATTTCGAAATTTCCATTGAAAGGTGAGGAGCACATTTCCCAGATTTTTCATGGTTCGATATTCGATTTTTTTTTTCCATTATCGTATTTTTAAAATATTTTGAATACCAATACTATAGTTTTGCTATTTTACGGTATTTTAGAGCCAAATTCACCTACGTTAGCCATACAAACATTCTTAACACATAAATTACATAATATTCAAACGTTATCATTCCCTCAAAAAGGAAATTATTAACCAAAAAAAAAATACAAAGAGATATATAATATAGTTTTTACCAGGAAAGAGGGATAGATAGATAGATATTTAAATAAATATATAGATATATAGATAGATAAAGAGGGGAGTGACACGGAAAAAGATAAGCGCTTTTAAGCACGTTTAGTTTGGAATGAAAAGTCATATCCGTCAGGATTTGAAAAATAGTTGTTAAAATAATGGAAGCAAACAAGAAAAGAACTTGGGCTTAGACCTGACTAACACATGTTCCTCTGGTGTTGACATAGAACCCTTCTCCATATCAGCCAACGAGGCTCTCTCGTGATTTATTGCTACTATCACTGAGATCTGTACTATAGTCCATTTCTTTTAGCGAGTCATATTTGCACCGACTCGCAACGGTGCCCTTTTAGCTCGGAAAAGTTTCCTGGTCGCTGATTGGTTAGAATTATCTTGTTCAACCAATCAGCGATCAGGAAACTTTTCCGAGCTAAAAGGGCACCGCTGCGAGTCGGTGCAAATATGACTCGTTAAAAGAAATGGACTATAGTTGCAGCTGTAACACCCGTCGACATGTGCTCTCACTTAGGCTTTTCAAATGCAAACCAAATGTTCAATAGATAGAAGAAAATATCCTGGAAGCTTAATTGCTCTCGAAGTCACCAATGAAGTTTTGGGTAAAAATAAGCTAGACAATACATTTTAGTATTTTGAAAATTTTTTGAAATTGAACGAATTGAACGAATTATCTTTTGCTTTATTTATGATTGATATTGAACTTTGAAACCTGCCTAAATGTGTCTGCTATTATTAATCCCGGAAATCATAAAGAAGAAGAAGAAGAAGAAGAAGAAAAAAAAGTAGTAGTAGTAGTAGTAGTAGTAGTAGTAGTAGTAGTAGTAGTAGTAGTAGTAGAATTTATGTATATTAGCGTATCA
Organism: Palaemon carinicauda; assembly: GCF_036898095.1. Classification (NCBI taxonomy): domain Eukaryota; kingdom Metazoa; phylum Arthropoda; class Malacostraca; order Decapoda; family Palaemonidae; genus Palaemon; species Palaemon carinicauda. The sequence continues at coordinate 109,379,332 of NC_090738.1, forward strand.
AAAAGGCAAACAAAAACCTCTCGTTTTCCTTTAGTTTTCAAGTGCTGATATAATTGTAAATTATAATCAAACTTATTTCCTTGAATATTTTATGCATGAATTATAAATGATAATATTTGCACAATCGTATAATCAAAACTAATTGCAAATAATGAATCAGTGGAAACCTGTATAGTGCGAAATACATTAATCCATCTATGAAAATTCAGTCATTTAATTCCATGGATTTAATTAACTTTTCTTTCTTGTGGGGTGGGGGGGGGGGGGAGTTGGATTTCATGCTATTCATAATAAGCAATTTTCTAGCAGTAGAACCGGAAATATCGATTTCAAAACTGGACAATTTTGCAGACGGGATGACCATTGACATCTGCCAGATTCATGTAGTAGATGGGGCCTAATTAGGGTCTGTTAATTCTACCTTTTTTTCCAAAAGGGAGAACATTTGTAAATATATGAATACGCTTGAATACAATTTACTTAAAGGTTTCATCATCCTATTCTTACTGTAATCTCAAAAACCTCATTTTATCATATACCGCGATTGTTATAGATTTTTTCTTTCATCCCGTTTTTAAAACATACGTCAGGACGGTCAGATGTCTTTCTTGATATGCTAAAATAAAATATTCATATATAAAAAATCTCAATGATAAGATAAACACTGGCGATATTTCAAGTACAGAAATGAAGAAAGATAATTTGTGTAATTTTTCCTTTTAATCTATTTAGCGCTGATACTAAAGATAATTGAAGGGTTATAGTGTGATTCACAAGGTTTAGTCTCTTGTTAGATAATGCAGCAGAATCTGCAGCCGATATTGTCTTTTTAAGTTATATATAATATATACATAAATAGTTCATATTCATAACAGTCGTTGGGATTTGAAAACAACAGTGAATTAGATTTATCATATATAAACTATAAAACATTCATAAAAACAAGAGGAAGAGAAGCAATGTAGAATAGTGTGCCCGAATGTACCCTCAAGCAAGGGATTCTGGAGTGTACTTCTCTTAGAAGAGCTGCTTACCATAGCTAAAGAGTTTCTTCTACCCTTATCAAGAGGAAAGTAGCCAACGAACAATTACAATGTAGTAGTTAAGCCCTTGAGCAAAGAAGAATTGTATGGCAATCTCAGTGTAGTCAGGTGTACGAGGACAGAGGAGAATATGAAAAGAATATGCCAGACTATTCAGTGTATGTGTAGGCAAGAAATAATGAGCCGTAACCAAAGAGAGGGATCCAATGTAATACTGTCTGGCCAGTAAAAGGATCCAATAACTCTCTAGCGGTAGTATCTCAACGAGTGGCTGGTGTCCGGGCCAACCTTTTACCTCTAACGGATATTACCGATGCTCTATACTAAAGGTCATTGAAACTAAAAGTTCTATTGTAGTATTGAAGAATTACGATACAGAATTTTTGTTAGCGACTTTCTGTCAAAATATAGACCTAAACATTAGATGTTTATTTAAAGCTCTTTAATTCTGCGAACTTTGAACTTGAATAAAGTAACTCGCTACTCTATATTTAAGCTACATGTATAAATCTTAAGGATAATTCTTAACATACTGTACACTTCGGATTAGATATATATATATATATATATATATATATATATAATATATATATATATATATATATATATATATATATATATATATATATATATATATATATATATATATATATATATATATATAACGAATAATTTTCAAAATTTAAAAAATATGTACGCAGGTCTTATGTGCAAGACCTAGAATTATATCATATATGAAAACTTATATCCTTCACGAATGTCGTCTATACCTCAGTGTACTTCTGAAAAAAAAAAAAAAAAAAAAAAAAAAAAACACTTGATTTCCAAAGATAAGAGTTCACCCGTTTCAATAAATAGCTTTATCAGGATCACAAACAGCCACCACAAAGGCTTAATTACATCTAGAATTGCACCCATCAAGGTTGTATTTTTATTGACTAGGTTGATTAACTCCCAAGGGTTGTGGTAACATATTTGAAACGACTCTGCCTGACAATCTGTTTAATGGGATTTCAACCCCCGCTTCAACTCTAGTTTTTTCTAATGTTTGCAACCTGACCATCCTTGTGAACGAAGGATCGAGGATTAGGAGAGCGTATAGGTCTCCTTGCTGGGTCATAAGCATCCATTGCCTGGCCTCCCTGGTTCTAGCTTGAAGGAGAAGAGGCTAATGTACTTATATGTATATATCGGGCATTGTCCTGTTCCTCAATCCGGACATTCATGCGTGACCTTTAAACCTTTAAACTCACAAAAGATAATTATGATGCTTCATATATTTTGTCAGCCTTTATACGATATGTGTAAACAGACTTTGGTTTCGCAAATCTTTTGAGTGAAAAGCGACGTTCTGTTTTGAGTCATTGATTTTTGTATCTTCACTTTCTTCGTAGATATTATGGAAACATATCCAAATAGTTTTTTTTTTCGCTGAAAGAATTGTTACTATACTCATTTTTTAATGATGCGTATTTGTACCAACTCGCAAGGGTGACCTTTTAGCTTTCGGAAATATTTCCTACTAGCTGACC
>NC_090738.1:109386906-109389406 GCF_036898095.1 Palaemon carinicauda
GTCTAACAAGACGGCTTTCTCCCGACGTTTTTTTATACTTCGCTGAGTGAAATTAGATAATATTATGCTTATATTTTCTACTTAAAAGGAACGCATATGTATAGTTTAAAGGATTTCATCTACATATTTTATTATTATTAAAATGCTTGTAATTTTAATTATTTTCATAATCATTAAAATTATTATCATTAAACTTATCAAATTTATTTTTATCATATTATTATTAATAAAGGAACAACCCGAAAAGAAAATGATTGAATTGGAAAATTAATCTATATCTTGAGTTTTGCACATATAAAATTTACTATTATATTTTCTTTACGTTTTATCATTCAAATACCTGTGATTGCATCTGTTAGTGAATCGAATATAGCTTTAATCCAAGTTATAATAATCATCAACATCTTGTTTATTCGAATTAAGGGTCATTATCTTGTCCGGATTCTCTCTCTCTCTCTCTCTCTCTCTCTCTCTCTCTCTCTCTCTCTCTCTCTCTCTCACTCTCTCTCTCTCTCTCCACATACCGTTCATCTCCCCTTTTAATATGAGAAGGGTCCCTCAACGACTTCTCTTCAAGGAATCAATAATTGCTTCGGGTTCCCTCACTTCGCTTGGGATTTATATAAGTGTTATGAATTTAATTAGTATTTTTGAATAGTATTTTATGCTTTGGGTCTTGGATCGTATATTTAACAATATCATTTTTTTAGGGGTGGACCGTCTAATACAGCATAATTATTTAAATTCTATAATAGCCAAAAATTATACACGAAAACTTTAGTGTAAGTATCTGCATTGCAATGAAGATTTTGCCTCAATAATTTTTTATTAGAAAAGATGTATTTTAGGTGTAAATTATTTCTTTTTAAATCATATTTAATAAAGAAAAAAAACCACACTACTTAAAATCAAGACCTGAATTATGTATGCTATTCTTCTTTTACATTGTTTTCTATTAGTAATTTCTTAATTTCTGTCTGCTAGTAATTTACTGATACTCTTTTTATATCTTGAAAACCAAATCTAATTTTGAAAAAACGGAAAGACGTTACTCATTTAACAATAATAGAAACTAAAATATGTATATTAGTCAATTCTCCCTCTTCACCAGGTAAATAATTCTTCGTATATATTCACTTTTCAGGGAAACCATTGCTCTTTTTAATATCTCATTCTAAAGTAAGTATTTTACTTTCAGATATCTTTAAAGATTCGTTTCATTAATAGGAAATTGAAACAATACTTCGATTTAATTCAGATAAAATTGGTAACATGATTTACTTCATTGAAAACACTTTATATATCGAAGAAGATTTTCTCTAAATCTTCGTCCTTGCACTGAAGAAGAGATAAAAGTAATCGCTTACAAAGTGAACTTATGTTTATAGTTTTGCATATATATAAATATATATATATATATATATATATATATATATATATATATATATATATATATATATATATATATATATATAAACATATATAAATATATATATATATATATATATATATATATATATATATATATATATATATATATATATATATATATATATATATTTCAAATCTATTATCTTCCCATCATATCATTCAGATTACTTTTACAAAAACTTAAAGATACTGACAGAAGGACCTCATATATGGAACACTTCCGGTAATGAATAGAATATAAACTTAATTTAGGTTGTAATTATCATCAATATATCTTTCATTACAAGTGAGGATTGTTCCCCTCTCTCTCTCTCTCTCTCTCTCTCTCTCTCTCTCTCTCTCTCTCTCTACACGTTACGTTCATCACTTCTTTCAAGTAGAAACCAGTAACTGATTTGCGTTCCTTTGCATTGCTGGTGATTTGTGATTTCATTAGAATGTATAAATAGCATCCTACTCTTCGGGTCTAGGATTATATCATCCACAGATATATATGGGTGGGTAGGGGAATTACTGACAGATGACCAGTTAAACGTTATTCTATCATCGACAATGAGAACACTAAAATTGGCATATCAATTATTATTATTATTATTATTATTATTATTATTATTATTATTATTATTATTATTATTATTATTATTACTAGCTAAGCTACAACCGTAGTTTGAAAAGCAGAATGCTTTAAGCACAGGGGCTCCAACAGGGAAAATAGCCTAGTGAGGAGAGGAAACAAGGAAAAATAAAATATCTTAAGAAGAGTAACATTGAAATAAATATCTCCTATATAAGCCATGAAAACTTTAACAAAACAAGTGGAAGAGAAATTAGATAGAATAGTGTGCTCGAGTGTACCATCAAGCAAGAGAACTCTAACCCAAGACAGTGGAAGGCCATGATACAGAGGCTATGGCACTACCCAAGACTAGAGAACAATGTTCTGATTTTAGATTGTCCTTCTTATAGAAGAGCTGCTTACTATATAGCTAAAGAGTCTCCTCTACCATTACCAAGAGGAAAGTGAACATTGAACAGTCACAGTGCAGTAGATAACCCCTTGAGAGAAGAA
>NC_090738.1:109396906-109404406 GCF_036898095.1 Palaemon carinicauda
CTCACTGATATCAGTACATGTGGCACTACTTGGCCACCCCCTGACCCCCAAATGTAATTGAACTAACGATTGTTTGCTGAGGAAATATTACTGTGAAATCTATTTTGAAATTTGTAATTTCCTAAGAATTAACTTGTGGCCAGACAACAAGGAACATGAAGTTCACGTGCGGCTATTTTATAACAATTTTGTGCCCAAATAGCAACAAAAATTATATAAAAAAAATATAATGAGTGGATGATGAGGATGATTAGTAATTTGGGAATTTATTACTAAGGCCATTTATTGTCCATGGAAGTAAACAATGCGTAGAACTCTTTAATCCTTGCATTCTGGGACCTTACATGACATAATTTTGGTTTACAAATAGCCAAAAATAGTGTACTTAATTGGAGCTGAATGTAATTTATAACTACCATACATATTTCTGCATAAGTATCAATCAATTCTCTTTTTCTAATTGGATATAATCATTCTCATGAATGAAACAAGGGACGTGTGCTGCCATCTTTTGAAAAAAAAAAAGTAGAAACACTCGGATTTTATTCAAATTTGTGGAAGTGTGTGATTTCTAAAACGTACTTTCATGGCAGTTTTTTATTTTCAATTAATGCATCAAAAATTAATATTTCCAATAATACTACATTTCTTTTGATTTTTAGGCTCTAAGTTATGGTATTCATACTTGAAATAAAAATAATATGTAGTACAAAAATATATAGAGCAGATGCCAATATTTTAAAAGCAAAGACTTGGAACTCAGCCATAGAATTCAAAATCCCAAATTTAACCAAAATATATCCCTGCCTGCAGCAAATACGTTATTAGCTAATCATAAGCCCAAATATAAATATGTATATCCTCTATAAATTGTGCCTTGTTACAATGTTGAATTATAAAATACTCCCACTCGATTTACATTAATAAGATCTCCCAACTTATTCATCTGCTTTATAAGAAAATATTTGCCTTCTTTGCTGTGTCAGAGTAATGCTTCTGTCAGGACCTAACAGAAAGGCAAGGTGAATGTAACTACTTTATTCAAAGATAATAACCACCTTATATACAATCAGTTGAGGGCAACAATGACGCAAATTTTCAACAATGTGAAACGTGCAATGACAAATTTCAAAAAAAAATTCTATTATCCGTGTAGGAGAGAAAAAGAGCAAGATATAAAAAAAGAGCAATAGCGTTAGGTATTGCATGATCAAATATACCCCTCTCTCTCTCTCTCTCTCTCTCTCTCTCTCTCTCTCTCTCTCTCTCTCTCTCTCATCTCAGTTTTGTATCTGTGTGCCGGTGAGTGATTAAACTTTTGCGGCCCTATAAATATCATGATTTAACGCGGATAACAAAAGGCTATCGAGTGCAATATAGCTACAAGTTTTCGTGAATAGTCAGTGATTAGTTTGAGGTCGGAGAAGTGGGATAAAACGTCGGCATAGAATAGTTATCTTGTGAATTACTAAAAATCTAATCAAGATGGCTATGTACAACACGGGCAAGGCTTGGAGAGACATCGCTGGACTCAGCAAAAATAAATTCCATGAGTTGGCGAAACAGGAGCTCGACCGGCTGATAACAGAGGTCACTAGTAACGTCAACCAATGTGACGGAAGAATATTCGCAGACATATTGAAACAATATGATCCAATAAACTGGAGCAAATCTGCGGAAAACATCAGCAAAATAATAGAAGAAATTCCAAAGAAAATCCAAGTGTTAAAGAAACTTATAAAGAAAGTCTACATCAATCAACACATTCCATCAAAGAACAATAAGAAGTCCAATATGGTGAATATGCTGATTGATGCAATGGGAAAAAGAATGCCAAAATGGTGTAATACATGTAAGATATGGTATTCCATTAATAATCCTCAACAATTGATTAGAAAATGTGATGCCTGTCATGTCCCAACACATCCCACATGTGCTGAAATACAGCAAAAAATAAAAAATAAAGACACAAAGGTATTCTGCTCAACATGCTTAGTCTGAATAGAAAATATAATTAAGTCGAGACTAAATCTGCAAATAGTTGAAGATAAAGAAGAGGAAGAAGAAGAAACAGAAGAAGAAGAAGAAGAAAAAGAAGAAGAAGAGAACAATGAACAGGATATGTGTAAGGATGCAGAAGAAATCATTGATATAACCTATGATGCCATCCAACAACATACTTATGAAGAAATAAATTACCAGATGGAAACAAATAATAGACCCAAGAGACTCTACCCGGACCTACATAATTTTAGGGAAGAGCAAGAACAAGAAAAAATAGAAAAGAAGGATATAGTCTGCAATATGCTGAAAAGAGGGAATTGCAGATTTGGCGAAAGATGCTACTACAAGCATCCAAAGATATGCCATAATTATGAAATATATGGTAAATGTGCGTATTTAGACGGATATGGAGACGAATGCAGAGATCTCCATCCAAAAATATGCAAAAACCTAAAAGAAGGAAAAGGATGCATTTACAACAAAAAATGTCGATATATGCATCCTGCAACCATGAATGAAAGTAAGAAAACTCAGCAAACTGAAAAGAAAAATGAAAGCAAAACAGAAACAAAAAAAGAAACAAAAAAGCAGGCCGTGTATATACCGCGCTTTGAACCAAGAGCCCCAAGATATGAGGCCTTTCAACCTAAATCGGCACATGTAGAACCCAACTACAAAGAATGCATCTATAATGCCAGGGGTTGGTGCATATATGGGGACAGTTGCAGGTATACACACACAAATAAATATGAAGGCGAAAGAGCAAATATAATAGAAAAGTTGGATTTTTTAATGGCAGAATTCCGGGAAATGAAGAAAAGAACATCATATCAGAACAGGAAGGAAGCATGGGAGAATCCATATTATTACCAATATTAAATAATGGGGATGAAACACAAACCATAATAGTAATGAATGCACAGGGTTTAGTCACGAGTAACTCTAAAAGGAAAATAGAGTTCTTAGAAGAACTAACCCAAATTGAAAAAATAGATATATTAAATATAAGTGAAACATGGTATTCCCAAGAGACTGGCAGTGATGACCAGATAAAGGGTTTCCAAACTTATAGATCAGACAGAAAAAATAGGAATCAAGGGGGAACCGCAATATATGGAAGAGACATAAATCAAGGAAAAGTATGTGAAAAATACAGCAACACAGAATGTGAATTGATTGCGGTAGAATTTGAATTTGAAAAACTAATGAATATTGTAGTTTACAGACCCCCAAACACTAAGGAGTTTGACATAATAATAGAAAAAATAGATGGTATATGTAGAAACCATAAAGACTGGAATATACTCCTATCCGGAGATTTTAACTTTCCTTTCGTGGATTGGAAAGAACGGATAGAAGAAAGTGGTTGTATGTATACATATAAAAAAGATAGTAATAGTAGCGCAGAAGATAAGAGGCAATTTGAAAAGCTTCAAGATATGCTATTAGAACATAATATGCAACAAATAAACCACATTCCAACAAGAAAGGAAAATGTCCTAGATCTAGTATTTGTGAATGAGGTGAATTATGTTAAAGAAATAATAGTGTATAACACGGGAATTTCAGACCACAATGTCATAGAATTGATAGTTCATTCCAAAGCAAGTGATCACAGAACTAATAAAAACACAAAACTTTGGGAAGGATATGGAAAATATAACTTTTACAGTAAGAATATAAAATGGTCAGAAATAAATGAAGAACTGGATAAAGAATGGAAAAATGTATTTATAAGTGATAATATACAGGTAAATATGGATATACTGTACAAAATACTGGAGAAAATTGTTGAAAAATATGTACCGAAAAAAAACAATAAACAAAAGACGTGCATACCAAGAGACAGAAGGATCTTATTTCAGAAAATTAAAAAGTGGAAGAAAAATCTTGCAAAAGAAAAAAATGTGTGGAAAATGAGGGAAATAAAATGTAAGATAGAAAATGCAGAACAAAAGATTATACAGTCGAAAGAAAATGAAAAAAGGGACTTAGAAGAAAGGACACTTCAAAATATAAAAAGAAACCCCAAAGTACTTTATTCCTATGCAAAAAAGATGAATAAAAGGAGAATAGAAATAGGCCCTCTAAGAATTGAAGGACGGCTAACGAATGAAAAAAAGGAAATATGCAACATATTAGCAGAAAAATATAAGAGTGAGTTCACGCCAAGAATTGCGAATGAGAATAATGAAACAGAAATGAGAGAAGAAAATGTTGAATATCTAACGGATATAGATATTAATGAAGCAGATATTGTCACGGCTATCAACGAAATTAAAAATGGATCGGCAGCCGGACCAGATGGAGTTCCAGCGATTTTGTTAAAAAAAACTGCAAACACTATCGCGAAGCCACTTGCAATACTGCTAAGACAGAGTATAGATATGAGCGAGATATATGTTAAACATAAATTAGCTTATATAACCCCTATCTTCAAAAGTGGATCAAGACTAGAGGCAAGCAATTATAGACCTGTTAGTCTAACATCACATATTATGAAAGTGTATGAGAGGGTAATAAAAAAGAAAATAATGAACCATTTGGTCAAAAATAATTTGTTTAATATGGGTCAACACGGTTTCGTACCTGGAAAAAGTACACAGACCCAACTGATAGCTCACTATGAAAACATATACAATAATATGATATATGAAAAAGACACAGATGTGATCTATCTAGATTTTGCAAAAGCCTTTGACAAGGTAGACCATTACATATTGGAGAAAAAAATGAGAAAGCATAATATTGTGGGAAAGATAGGAAAATGGGTAAAAGAATTCCTGCAAAACAGAAAACAGATAGTGGTTGCAAATGACGAGAAATCAGATGAAGCCCAGGTAATATCTGGTGTGCCCCAAGGTACGGTATTAGCTGCACTGCTATTTGTTATTATGATCTCAGACATAGACTGTGATGTTGAAAACTCCGTAGTGAGAAGTTTCGCCGATGACACAAGAATAAGTAGAGAAATTACTTGTGATGAAGATAGGAACTCACTACAAAGAGATCTAAACAAAATATATGAATGGGCGGAGATAAATAGGATGGTATTTAACTCCGATAAATTTGAATCAATAAATTATGGAAACAGAGAAGGAATGGTGTATGCATACAAGGGACCTAATAATGAGACAATCACAAACAAGGAAGCAATTAAAGACCTTGGTGTAATTTTAAATAGGAATATGTTATGCAACGACCAAATAGCAACACTGTTGGCTAAATGTAAAGCAAAAATGGGTATGTTATTCAGACACTTTAAAACAAGAAAAGCTGAACACATGATTATGCTTTACAAAACTTATGTGCGTAGTACACTCGAGTACTGCAATGTGATATGGTACCCACACTACCAAAAGGATATTGCGCAAATAGAGAGTGTACAAAGGTCCTATACTGCTAGAATAGAAGAAGTTAAGGACCTTGATTACTGGGAAAGACTGCAATTTTTAAAACTATACAGTCTAGAAAGGAGAAGAGAACGCTACATGATAATACAAGCATGGAAGCAAATAGAAGGAATTGCTGAAAACATCATGGAGCTTAAAGTATCAGAAAGAGCAAGCCGAGGTAGATTAATAGTGCCAAAAAGCATTCCAGGTAAACTGAGAAAGGCGCACAGGACATTAATCCACAACGCACCAGCATCGATAATGCAGCGACTATTTAATGTGCTGCCAGCTCATCTAAGAAACATATCAGGAGTGAGCGTAGATGCGTTTAAAAATCAGCTCGATAAATACCTAAGATGCATCCCAGACCATCCAAGACTGGAAGATGCAAAATACACTGGAAGATGTATTAGCAACTCTCTGGTGGATATACGAGGTGCCTCACACTGAGGGACCTGGGGGAACCCAAACAAAAAATAAGGCAATAAGGTAAGGTAAGGCTCTCTCTCTCTCTCCTTATGATAAAGTTTAGATTCAGTAACACCATTTTTCATAAAATTGTTGCTAAATGGAATCATTTCATGATGAAAAAAAAATTCTTGCATAAATCAGATCTTTTATGATCATCATATTCCAGATAGAGAGATATAGACAGATAGATATGTAGATTATATTATTTCTTGTTAGATAATATTTATATATTATATTATATTAGATTTATATTATATTTATTTGTATTATATTCGTTTATAGTATATTATATTCGTTTATAGTATATTATATTTATATTACATTATTTCTTGTTAGATATTATATTACTTTATATATTTGATGAAAATGTTTGAAGATAGATACATTGATGCACAGATAACTAGACACAAATTTGTAAAAAGTTATATTCATAAATCGAAAGATACATATGGAGATAGAAAGAATGCATGCTACACATTCATGCAAAGCATCCCACTTCACCCAAATTAGAACATCATCAAAGGCAAAACAGAAAAAATGGAAACAAATAAGATTAATACTGCGTAATAAGGGTCTCCCTCGAGACAAAATGTAAAACAATATTTAAACTAATGCAAAAGGTTAAATGAAGGAGAGACCTTATTTAAACCGACAAAAATAGTCAGATAAATGTGAGGGGCGATATTTATAAACCAAACTCGGTCAAGTTCACAGATATTTATGAAGTTATGGTTCTCCTGGGGGAGAGGTAACGGGGTTAAATGAGAGTCTTTTGCTGGGGTATTAAGAGAGGGGAAGAGATGAGATATGATGGGAAGGGAGCTTCTATTTTTTACTCCTTCTAGAAAAGTATTCGTTAAGTGAGAGATTCTAGAGAGGGGTGTATTTTTAACAAATGACAAAGAATCTACTTTACAAATACCATTGTTTATTTGTATGTGCCTGGGTCCTTTTCTAAGTGGGGATACCCTAACGTGGTGAAAGGTTTTGTTTACTGAAAGGATCACCAAAACCATTCTAGGTTGTTTTGTGGTGAACGATCAGCAAAAAAAAAAAAAAAAAAAAAAATCCAACCATCATCAATCCGTACTGGCCAGTGTGATGATGAAACTGGCTAAACCCAAGACATTATTTAATACATGATTGAGGCCTTTGCTCTGTAGTGGACTAGAAACAGCTGTATTTGTCGCTGTTGATGATGCCGTTGTTGTCATATGCTTAAATATCTATCAGATCTCTTTTCGGACAGCTACATCCCTTAAACGAAGGATTGATATCATGTTTTGACATTTACATGTGTTCAAATTCGTATGTATTCAGTAATAAGGGGAAAACGTTGAATTTGTAACGAGGAGTTTCCAGCAAACATTACAAATGGCATTCAGTTTTCATCACGGCTAAAAAAAAAAGTTACTTCTTAGAGTAAAATCTAAAATATCGTTGTTACACCACTGCTTTTTATCGTTCATTTCAATCATTTGAAGACTCAATTTACTTATTATGGAAAGATGGACATTTTACCAGATGGGATTTTTCCGTCTAGTAACAAAATTCCATATTATGTAATGATTGTATGAGATATATAATCTTTTGATTATCTCTCATTTGATTGCTTCTACCTTCTGTTTTA
>NC_090738.1:109416906-109419406 GCF_036898095.1 Palaemon carinicauda
GTGTGCAGCTGTAGAACAGTGTCTTTGTTTCTGTATTTGAATTGTCTCTTTATGTAACCTATTATTTTTTGTGTTTTTTTTTTTCATCTTTTATGCTCTGTTTGGTGAACTTCAATTCCATGCTGAATAATAATACCGAACTCTTCCACCCGGTCCACACTTTCTATTTCATTGCCCAGAAGTAAGTAATCTGGCTGTGGGTTACTATAACCTGTGTGCATGACTTTAAATTCCTAACTTTTGAAAGGTATTTGGCATTTTCTGGACCATTCTCCAAATTTCATTAGCTGCTCTCTTAAGGCTTCTATATTTTCTGAGTTCGCAGCATTTATGCCGAGTTTAGTATCGAAGGCATATTTGCCTGTTCTCTTAGTTAATCCGAAATCTATGTCGTTGATGTAAATCAAAAAATAGTTATAGGCCAAGGACAGATAATTGAGGTACACCGCTTGTAACAGTTGCCCTCTCTGAAGCTTCTCCATTGATTACATTTCTCTGTTTTCTGTTTGTTTGCTAATCTTCGATCCATTCAGCTGGCTCATAAATGATTCCTAGAGCTCTAATTGTGACCATTAATTTTTCATGAGGAACTTTGTCAAAAGCCTTTTGAAAGTCATAAATGGTAAACTTTGAAAATAATCCAACAGATTTGTCATACATAATCTCTTTTGTCTAAAACTATGTTGGCTGTCTATAAGAAAACTGTTTTTTCTTTTATATTCTATTATTGAATCTACTATAATTGATTCAAATATTTTGCAAGGCACTGCGGGTCTGTATTTACTAAGTTATTATCATTATAATTACTTGCCAAGATACAACCCTAGTTGTACCAGCAGGGTGCAATAAGCCCAAGTGCTCCAACAGAGAAAATAGCCCATTGAGGAGAGTAAATACGGAAAAACTACAAGAGAAGTTTAGGAATGATACTAACATCGAAATAGATCTTTTAAATAGAAACTATAAAAAATTGAAAATAAAAAGAGGATAAAAACTTCAAAATAACAAGAGGAAGAGAAATAAGACAGAAAAGTGTGCCCTCAAGCAAGAGATCTCTAACCCAAGACAGTGGAAGACCATTGTACAAAGGCTATGGCACTACTCAAGAGAAGAAAACAAAGGTTTGATTTTGGAGTCTTTCTCCTAGAAGAGCTACTAACCATAGCTAAAGAGTCTCTTCTACTCCGACCAAGAGGGAAGTAGCCAGTGAACAATTACAGCGCAGTAGCTAACCTCTTGAGATAAAAGAATTGTTTTGTAATTTCAGTGTTGTCATGGGTATGAGGAAAGAGGAGAATGTGTAAAATATAGGCTAGACTATTCTGTGTTTGTGTCAGCAAAAATGAAATGAACCGTAACCAGAGAGAGAGAGAGAGAGAGAGAGAGAGAGAGAGAGATCCAATGTAGTACTGTCTGGCCAGTCAATGTCCCAATAACTCTCTGGCGGTAGTATCTCAACGGGTGGCTGGTGCCTTAGCCAACTCACTAACACAAAATGTAAACCATTCCTCTGTTAACTGTTATAGATATCCCTTTCTTCAGTGACTTATGGGGAAATACTTCCCGAAATGGCTGGTCATTCGACAGGCGCAGAGCTCCTACGCTTTGTTGAAGTTCAACGGAAATCTTAATTCCCTGAGAGATGAATAGGCCTAGTTCCTTTGAGAGTTTTTGCATAACAGAACAATGGTTGGAGGTCTAGTCATTTGTTTGGCCAACAATGAATTCTAGAATTCCTTGCATTTATAAATGTCCTGTTTATTCAAAGAATTTTTTTGTTTTGAGGAGCGTCTGAAAGATTTTATAGCAATGTAGCTAGTAAACGAAGGTTCTGTGGTCACCTGATCCAAAAGAATATATTATTAACTTATTTAAGGAGTTTAGACAACATGCTAGTGTAATTTATATATAAAAAAAAAATAATAAGTAATAATGAAACTGCATAAACTAGATAAAAGTTTAATAACAGAAATTTCAGGTAAATCTTACAAACGCAACAATGACGAAACTGTGCATTAGTGTCATATGAACATTTTATTTTACCGTTAAAGTTTCCAAATGTTTGACATTAATGAGAGATTACAATTGTAATCAGAAAATTTAACGACTAAGGAAAAGTTATATTATTATTATTATTATTATTATTATTATTATTATTATTATTATTATTATTATTATTATTATTATTATCAAGAAAATGGCATGGTCATATATACTGTTTAATTATTTACTATTTATGTTGACTTTATTAGTAGGAAAGTATTTAGCAAATGAAAAGATTATCTTATATTAGGATAGTGAGTTTTGGGAAGGCTATAGGTTTACATGATGTCATCAGAAGCCATTGCTTGACCCTACCTGGTCCTTGCTTGGGTGGAGACTGGGCTTTTGTTCTGGTCATATGTATATACGGACAGTCTTTAGGGCATTGTCCTTGAAGGTAGGGTAATGTCTGTCCCTTGCCTCTGCCATTCATAAGCACCCTTTAAAAATATAGAAT
>NC_090738.1:109424406-109429406 GCF_036898095.1 Palaemon carinicauda
ATTTAGTGACTTATAAGCATATATATATATATATATATATATATATATATATATATATATATATATATATATATATATATATATGTGTGTGTGTGTGTGTGTGTGTGTGTGTGTGTGTGTGTATATATATATATATATATATATATATATATATATATATATATATATATATATATATATATATATATATATATATATATATATATATATACGTAATAATAAGTGATTGTTTTAAAGAAAAGGATTTATTGAATAACGATATCTTTTTTTCAAAGTTTCTCATCTCTGAAAGCCAATTATTCTTATCGATAATATTGTAAACTCTATTTTACTTTGCTGATTTTTATGTATTCTTGTAAACATATATTGCAATGGACTTTTTTCAAATTGCAACATTTATAACGGATTGTTTTTATATTAATTCCTGGCACATCTTTACATAATAACTTATTTCTTTACAATAATGAATAAAACTATTATTTTGACTTATTGTAATTCATTATCATCTGACGTAAGTTAATTCTATCTTCTCTTTTATGTTATATATTAGGTTGGGATTCAACTTTAACCTGTCAATAACTGTTTACTAATTATCTGTTAAAATTAATGTACTTAATTTCTGGTTCCCACTATGATTGGCATAAATAACTTGTTAATAATGTTTTGTGCAATTAGTTACTGATTGAATTAATCTATCTATTTACCAAGGAACATCCCCCAATTTTGGGGGGTAGCCGACGTCAAAACAAGGGAACAAAGGGGACCTTTCCCCTCCCTGCTCCTCCCAGTCCGACGAGGGATTCGGCCGAGTTTGGCTGGTACTGCTAGGGTGCCACAGTCCACCTCCCCCGTTATTCACCACAAATGAAGTTTCACACGCTGAATCCCTTACTGCTGCTACCTCTGTGGCCACCAAGGTGACCGGAGGAAGCAGCAGGGCCTACCGGAACTGCGTAACAATCACTCGCCATTCATTTCTATTTCTAGCACGCTCTCTTGCCTCTCTTACATCTATCCTCCTATCACCCAGAGGTTTCTTCACTCCATCCATCCACCCAAACCTTGACCTTCCTCTTGTACATCTCCCATCAACTGTTGCTTTCATCACCTTCTTTAGCAGACAGCCACTTTCCATTCTCTTAACATGGCCAAACCACCTCAACACATTCATATCCACTCTAGCTTCTAAATCATTACTTACACCCGTTTTCATTCTCACTACTGCGTTCCTAACCTTATATGAACGAGATATACCAGTCATACTTCTAAGACACTTCATTTCAAAAACATTTAATTTCTGTCTCTCAGTCACTTTCACTCCCCACAACTCCGATCCAAACATCACAGTTGGTATAATCACTTTCTCATACAGAACTCTCTTTACATTCATGCTTAACCATCTATTCTTTACCACTCTTTTCACTGTCCCCAAACACTTGCCATCCTTCATTCACTCTCTGACGTACATCAGCTTCTGCTCCACCATTTGCTGCAACAACAGATCCGAAGCACTTAAACTGATCTACTTCCTCAAGTAACTCTATATTCAACAGGACATTCAACCTCGCACTACCCTCCCTTCTCGTGTATCTCATAACCTTACTCCTACTCACATTAACTCTAAACTTCCTTCTCTCACATACCCTTCCAAATTCTGTCACTAATCAACCAAGCTTTTCTTCCAAGTCTGCAACGAGTACAGTATCATCCACAAGCAACAACTAATTTACCTCCCATTTATGATCACCCTCATCTATCAGTTTCAATCCTCGACCAAACACTCGAGCATTCACATCTCTCTCCACTCCATCAACAAACAAATTGAACTACCATGGTGACCTCACATATCCCAGTCTCAACCCCGCTCTCACTGGAAACCATTCGCTCATTTCATTTCCTATCCTAACACACGCTTTACTACCTAGGTAAAAACTCTTTACTGCTTGCAACAACCTTCCACCAAATCCATATAACCTCATCACATTCCACATCGTCTCCCTATCAACTCTATCATACTCTTTATCTAGATCCATAAACGCAACATACACCTCCTTGCCTTTTGCTAAATATTTCTCGCATATCTGTTTAACTGTAAAAATCTGATTCATACATCCCCTAGCTCTTCTAAATCCACCCTGTACTTCTAAGATTGTATTCTCTGTTTCATCCTTAATCCTATTAATTAATACTATACCATACACTTTTCCAACCAAACTCGACAAACAAATACCTTTGAATTACAACACTCATGCACATCTCCCTTACCTTTATATAGTGGTACAATACACTCACACACCCAGTCTGGTGGTACCATTGACAACATAAAATACTTATTAAACAATCTTACCAACCATTCAAGTACAGTCACACCCCTTTCCTTTAACATCTCAATCCTCGCACCATCTCCTCTCCCATCACTGGCACCTCAACACCTGCAACAGCAATTATATCTGCCTCCCTATCATCCTCAACATTCAGTAAACTTTCAAAATATTCTGCCCACCTTTTCCTTGCCTCCTCGCCTTTTATCAACCTTCCATTTCCATCTTCCTCTGTCTCTTCAATTCTCGAACCACCCCTCCTTACTTTCTTCCTTTCTTTCCAAAACTTCTTATTCTTTTCATAAGAACGACCCAAACCCTGACCCACCTCCAGTTAGCCGCCCTCTTTGCCTCGGCTACCTTACGTTTTACTTCTACATTTTTCTCTTTATATCTTTCATACTTCTCTACACTACTACTCTGCAGCCATTCTTCAAATGCCCTCTTTCATATTCATTTTCACTCCTTCATTTCACCATTCACTACCCTTACTCATGCTGCCTCCAACAATCTTCTTGCCCCACACATCACTTGCAATCCCAACAATATTTTCTTCAACTAACTTCCACTCCTCCTCTAAATTACCAGTTTCTCTCACTTTCTCTGTGTCATATGCCATTTCCAACTTTTCTTGATATTCACTTTTTACCTCAGGTTTTATCAACTCTGAAACCCTCACTAGCTCCCTTTTATATCCCCCCACTATATTCCCCCACTCTTTTGCTACAACTAATTTTCCTTCCACCAAAATATTATCAGATATACCGTTAGCCATACTCCTAAATTAATGGATTAAGAAATGAAGTTTCAAAGTAATTTATGTTTTATGAAGCACTGACTCCAGGAAATTTATGATACTGAAGTTTGCATTCATTTATGTTAAAATAATTCTGTGACAAATCTTCTTCATACATACATACATGCATACAACTTTGTGAATTTATCCTCCACGTTTGAATTCTGTGACCAAACTTTAGAGAGAGAGAGAGAGAGAGAGAGAGAGAGAGAGAGAGAGAGAGAGAGAGAGAGAGAGAGAGAGAGAGAGAGAGAGAGAGAGAGTTTGGAAGCTGTAAAATGGTGCAAACGTTCCGTGAATATTTTCCTCATAACCCATCAGATTACACATATGTGACTGTCAACAAAGGTGAAATAATTTGCATACAGGCATTTTGCGAATCATGAAATAGTCATGGACTTTTAGATTCCATTTATATTCGAAACTTTCGAATAATATTTTATATTTTGCTTTAATGGAATGAAATTAATTTTTGTGCAGTATTTTATATTTATATTAAGCTACATTTTTGGTTCTAAGAAAACTTGAAATCTACTAAAATCCGTTTCATTAAAGTTCATGTATTATTTAATTTTCTATATAAGATAGAAACTATTCAAATATGATAAAATTGAGAGAAATCTAATGACTGTTTCGAGGAAATGAATTGCAAATCTAATTATGTTTCAACACCTGCTGCATAATTAGCAGCCATGATCACACTATTTAGGATTTTGACATTAATAGGGAAAGAAATTATTAAAATCATCGTCGTTGGAAAGTGTTTTATTTACTCACATATATATATATATATATATATATATATATATATATATATATATATATATATATATATACGTATATATATATATATATATATATATATATATATATATATATATACATATATATATATATATATATATATATATATATATATATATAAACATATATATATATATATATATATATGTGTGTGTGTGTGTGTGTGTGTGTGTGTGTAAATATATATATATATATATATATATATATATATATATATATATATATATATATGTATGTATGTATATATTTACATTTATACATATATATATATATATATATATATATATATGTATGTATATATACATATATATATATATATATATATATATATATATATATATATATATATATATATAAATATATATATTTATATATATATATATATATATATATATATATATATATATATATATATATATATATAAGTATATGTGTATATATGTACATATATATATACATATATATATATATATATATATATATATATATATATATATATATATATATATATATATATATCCAGCCATACATGGTGGCAATCAATCGGAAACCACAATCTCTAACAAATCATCCTTATGGTAGTGCTGTAGTTAGAAAAGGGGGAGAGGGTGAGAAGGGTTGAATCTGTGTGGATACGCATGTATGCATATCTATCTAAATATTAATCCATCATTTTTGACGGGTCACGTACACTCGTAAAAGAAAGAAAGGGTTTATAAGAATGAAAATAAAAGGTTCGTAATTACCTTTACACATCCTTATTGATTGATTAACTAAAAGTTATTTGGCTTAACCTATGCGAGCAGAAGACGGAGATAAAAAAGGAAATATCTTTTATTCAGACTAATGTAAATTAATGTTAAGATATGTTGCCACTCATTCCTTTCGAAGGCTTTTCAAGCCATTTCTTTCACTCCTGATGTAATTATCCATTTCAGGAGGTCAAAGAGAAATAAGTCCTTGAGACTTTGCTCTTTCCAATAAAAGGAAGCCTATTTCTACGTCTCCTTTATCCTTGATAACTTCAAAGACCATCAAAGAACTCCTTTTTTTTTTTTTATTACAGTCCTCATTTTATT
>NC_090738.1:109439406-109449765 GCF_036898095.1 Palaemon carinicauda
AATAAGAAAACATGTCAAAAATAAAGGACTTAGTGGTTTTGTAGAGTCAGCACCGAGACATAATGAATACCAAAAGCCGAAGGGGAATTAATTAATTGATAGTTTCCCATAAATTTCTCTTACGAAGACAACTTATAACAATTACATCAGACTCATAAACTTTGTTGCATTTTCCTGGGTTCTAGACGGGTGTGAAATCATATGATATCATGGTAAGGGAGATTTATATTTGACTTCAGGGGATCTTCATGCCCAGCCTTGATGTTTTACCAATAAAAAGACTTTTATACGTACGCACACAAACATAGACATATATAGTTGTGTATAAATGTATATTCATATATATTATATATATGAATATGCGTGTAATTGTATATACATCTATATATATATATATATATATATATATATATATATATATATATATATATATACTATATATAATATATATATATATATATATATATATATATATATATATATATATATATATATATATACTATATATATATATATATATATATATATATATATATATATATATATATATATATATATATATATATGTATATATTATTATTATTAATAATGTTATTATTATTATTATTATTATTATTATTATTATTATTATCATAGAAATTTTTCTAAATATTTTGTTCACTTCCCCGATGTCCAACAGAGTATAGCTAGTGGCGGAATGCAGTATTGCTGAAAAGAAGAAAATTAGTATCATTAGAAAAACTTAATTATAAAAAAAAATAATACTGAGGCAGCCATCATTTTTAATGAGGCTTGACTGAAAGAGGGTCTTCTTCCCAATTATTATTATTATTATTATTATTATTATTATTATTATTATTACTATTATTATCATTATTATTATTATTATTTTTATTATTATTATTATTATTATTATTATTATTATTATTATTATTATTATGATCATGTTTTTTTCCTATCAATATTTGACTAAAGTTATTTTTTCCGTCTAATCGACTTGATGCATGCTAGCTAATTTTAGGTCTCCCTGCAGGTGTGAAAAACTCCTCCAATATCGACTCGTGGAGATGAAAAGCGTACACGTAATAGAACTAACAAATGATGCTTGCACTAAACGTCTTTAACGCTGAGCAAATGAAGTGCGCTCGCAGGCAAAAGGTAACGGAGAGCGCATAACTGAGATATTCCGGGTAAAAACTAGAAATAATGACAGTGTTATTGCTCGGTCGGAATTCCTTTAAAGGCCATTTTGGCCTTGCTTTGTTGGCCCGACAAAAGACGATTTTGGTAAAGCAAGGCTTTGGCCGAGATCGTGTCCCAGAGGAATACTTGGAGGTAAAGAAATTACGGTATGCTTAAAGGTTTAAAGGTCGCTCATGAATGGCAGAGACAAGGGACAGTGATATTGCCATAGCAAACAGAACAATACCCTAGAGAATGGCCATATATTATATGATCAACGCCCAAGCCTCATCTCCTTCCAAGCTAGGACCCTGGGGGACCAGGCAGTGGCTGCTGATGAGTCAGCAGATACACCTATAGGCTCCCCCAAACCCCCCAACCTTAGCTCACAAGGATGGTAAGGTTGCAGACACTAATGGTACTAACGGGTCTGAGCGGGACTCGAACCCCCGACTGGCAAACCCCCTGGCAGAATCGTTACCAGTCAGGCCTCAACAACCCTAAATTATGTCTATTTATCTAGACTAGAATCGGTCTTTATTGCTTATTTACATTTTCCTTGAGCTTCATGTATAATTTCTTACTCTATACCTGTATCTTTTTTTTAATATAACGTCTGTTTCCCCACTTTATGTGGTTCCTGAGTTTACCTTCAGTCTCAATTCTTTAGGTAAATCTGGTGAGATTTAATTGATTTTCCATAAATGTCTGTCTTCCTGGGAGATTTCATTCAGTTATTATAATCTTATATTTTTTTTTGGATTTTTATAGAATTTTTATATTCATATATTTTTTGGGGGGTTTCCACATAATTTTCATATTATATATTTATATGTTTCTTTGGGTTACTACGTAATGTTTGCTTAATAGTTGTGTCCAATAAACTTTATTTTCCTATTTTCCATGAATTACGAATTTATTATTACTTTGAAATTAATTGAATTTAATTATGACTGCATGAGATTTCTACGCAATCAGCTCAGTGAGCAGACCATAGTCTTCCTCACATTAATTAGATTTTATTTAATAATTATGAATGGATTATGTAAACACCCACATTAAAACCAACGTGTAACGGTAATTCTGAGGGACTTTATTGATTGCACAGACAAAAAAAAAAAAAATCAGGGTCCCTTATATAACGAAGATTATTAGATGATTACATATCTTATCAAGCAAGTACGTGAAAATACGCATTTAAACACACCCATAATATATATATATATATATATATATATATATATATATATATATATATATATATATATATATGTATATATATACATATATGTATATATATAAATATATATATATATATATATATATATATATATATATATATATATATGTATATATATATATATATATATATATGTATATGTATATATATATATATATATATATATATATATATGTATATATACATATATACATATTTATATATATATATATATATATATATATACATATATATATATACATATATATATATATATATATATATATATATATATATATTTATATATATATATATATATATATATATATATATATATATATATATATAATATAATGTATATATTTAGTTGTTGAATGATCTTCCTAATCAGTAGAACTTCGAAATTTCAAACTTGCAGCAAATGTTTTCAGGTTGAACAGGCTGACATAAGACTTTTTATAGTTTGTATATGAAATACCTGTTTTAATGTTGTTGGTGTTTTTAAAATATTTTATTCTATTTGTTCATTACTTCTTATATCGTTTTTTTATTTCCTTATTTCCTTGCCTTGACGGGCTATTTTTCCTTGTTGGATCCCTTGGGCTTCTAGCATCTTGCTTTTCCAACTAGGGTTGTAGCTTAGCTAATAATAAATCTTATATATACATATATATATATATATATATATTATATATATATATATATAATATATATATATATATATATATATATATATATATAGTCCACCTACTTGAGTGTGTCCGTGCATCTAATTCTGTTGAAACTTCAGCTCTCCAAAATTTAAGAATGGGTCTTCAAAGTGCGCAAAAATTGTTAGACAAGGTCTTAGGGTAAATTTTTCAAATGATCTTGCGAATATTCTTAAGATCTCCAAATTTAGCCTTATTCTAGACGAGACAATTGCTATTGGAAGAAGTAAAAAACTAGCAATGTGACTTCAGTGACTTTTTCCAATACAATTGAAATTATTAAATGTCGGCTAATGTTATCAAAAAGAGAATAGTCGACAAAAGTATTCCAATGAAATTTAATATTCAACAGAAACATGTTTAAGGTTTAAAGGTCCCTCCTGAATGGCTGAGGCAAGGGACAATGCCATTGCCCTAGCAAGCACGACATTGCCCTAGTGACTGACCATATATACATATGATCTGCGCCCAATCAATTTCTCCATCCAAGCTAGAACCAGGGTGGGCAAGGCGGCTGCTGATAATTCAGCAGGGAGACCTATAGACTAACCCAAAGTCCCCAACCTTAGCTCACGAGGATGGTGAGGTTGCATACACTAGAAACTATTGAGTTTGAGCAGGACTCGAACCACTATCTGGCGATCACCAGTCAGGCACGTTACCAAATAGTCCACCCACAACCCTGGGGAAGAGCGTGGAATCATTAATGAAGCAGAATATAGCTCTGTTACATACGTAAAATGCGCTTGTCACTTTTTTTTTTTTTTTCGTGTGTATCGCATGCCTACATAAAACTTAAAACTTATCTAGAGGATTTCTGTCGGAATGCGTAGTCTACAATTATTTTAGTCCCTCCTCATCGAAACAACAAAAAGAATTTCAGATTTTCACTCAAATTTCCCCCACATATGATGTTGTGGCTCGGACACCATTGAACAATGAATATAAGTTAGATACTGTTCGCAACTGTGACCCATTTGCAATTGATGGCATAGTAAACATGTTCAAATTACAACGCTAAATGTTTAATGTTGGAATTAATGCAACAGAGACTCGCTCAGTTGTCAGCAGAGATAAAGAGGTAATTGTTAAATCAAAAAACACATCAGTTAACTTTTAGTAGGATTATTTTATCAGGTACGATGGGGATTCAATGCATCCTTGCGTAAACCTTTGAAGTTTCTTAAGCCTTGAAAGGCCTCAAAACTTTGCCCATCCTTCCCTCCCAAATGTAATGGATCCATATCCATATATGGTAAATGATTGCAATCGAAGTATGGTTGACTTCAAGTGGAGAAAATTAGGTATGAGAAGGGATCATAGTGATATTCACAATGTTGCTAATTTCTGAAAATTACAATTATTTGAAACTGATAGTAATAGCACACCAACTTATCCAAATTTGGCATAATTGGTTGGATCAGTGTTGTAACTTCCTCATACAAACACCACTGATGAAGGAATATTCCGTCAGCTGCAACTAATAAAAACTGATCTAAGAAATTCGTTGGCGAATGCTACTTTCGTGAACCTTTTATATGCAAAATATGGTTTAAAGAAAGCTGGTGTTTCAGCATACGATTTGCAACTAAATGCAGATTTATTATCAACTCTGAAAAGTATCAAGTCCAATTTCGCAAGTGAAGAAACAGTAAAAAATGGGAGAAGCATTTCAAAACCATATACGTAAGTATTTATTCCATAAAATTACTTTGAGTCTTTATTGGTTTTGTGAATGAAATTCAAAAAAATACTTAGTTCTTTTTTTATTCTTGAAATATTGGCTTATATCAATCCCCCAATTGATCACTAAGCAGCAGTATTGATATAAATCACATTCAGAACTATAAGATTGCTCCTCAACATCCGGATCTCAGTATTGATAATGTTTTTTTAAATTTGTATGATTCTTTTAAAATTTTAAGTGTGATTCTCGACAGCAGATTTACTTTTGAGAAACACATTAGGTCTGTGTCTTTTTCAATTGCACAAACATTGGCTTATTGAGAAAGTCTTACAAGATTTTCGGTGACCAATCTATTCTGAAGAAGTCTTTTAATTTTTTCATTCTACCTTGTTTTGTGTATTGTTCTCCTGTCAGGTCTTCAGCTGCTGATTCTCATCTTAATTTGTTGGACAGAAACTTACGGTCTATTAAATATCTTATTCCCGATCTAGATATTAATCTTTGGCACCGTCGTTCAATTAGTTCATTATGCAGGTTGCTTAAGATTTTTCATAACTCTGACCATCCTTTACATTCAGATCTCCCTGGACAATTCTATCCTGTTCGTAATACTAGGCAGGACGTTAATTCTAATAGCCAGGCCTTCTCCATCATGAGGCTCAGTACTATAAAGAACTCTAGAAGTTTTTATCCAGCTGTTATCAAGTTGTGGAATGATCTTCCTAATGAGGTAGTTGAATCAGTAGAACTTCAAAAGTTCAAAGTAGGAGCAAATGTTTTCATGTTGACCAGGATGACATGAGTCTTTTTATATTTTATACATGACATATCGGTTTTTGACGTTGTTAATAGTTTATATAGGACATATCTATTTTGACGTTGTTACTTATTTTAGAATGATTTATTGTTAATTTATTCTCATGATTTATTTATTTCCTTATTTTCCTTCCTCACTGAGCAATTTTTCCCTGTTGGATCCCCTGGGCATATAGCATCTTGCTTTTACAACTAGGGTTGTAGCTTGGCTAGTAATAATCATAATAATAATAATAATAATCCATCGTCTTCACTTACATCTCCGGCTTCTTTTGCAATCTCTTGAAACCCATTCTGTTATCTTGAATGTCCATATATTGTGTGTGACTTATATTATATGTCCTGCCCATGTCCATTTCTTTTTCTTACATGTTGTTAAAAACCCTCTACTTTAGTACACTCTGGTATCCAATGTTTCTCTTTTTATGTCTCCAAGTATTATTCCTATCATTATTTTTTTCCATACCTCTCTAAATTGTGTATGTATATATATATATATATATATATATATATATATATATATATATATATATATATATATATATATAAATGTATGTATATGTTTGTATATATACATATATATTTATATATATATATATTATATATATATATATATATATATATATATATATATATATATATATATATATATATATATATATATATATATATATGCATATATTTATATATATACATATATATATATATATATATATATATATATATATATATTATATATATATATATATATATATATATAAATATATATATTTATATATATACATATATACTATATATATATGCATATACACAGACCTACAAACACACACATATTCACACACACACACTCATATACACAAACACATACATACATTTAAATCTGAAATGGAATTTGGAGGCTGGTCACTTAATGGACGGACCTTGGCTGTTGGATGTTAATTATCTCTTCCCATATAAAACTTCACAGTTCATTAATTCGAAACATTTGCCTTTATTGGGAGATCACGGGAAAATTTATGACCTGATAATTTACCGATGTGTTTAAAAGTTCTTCCATTTCTTGTGCTAACTCGAGACTTTTATCTTGTAGTTTAAATAACAACAACAACAACAACAATAATAATCAATAATGATACTACTACTACTACTACTACTACTAATAATAATAATAATAATAATAATAATAAATTTATTATGATGGTCTAGTTCAAAACTTTTAATATATATATATATATATATATATATATATATATATATATATATATATATATATATATATATATATATATATATATATATATATATATATAAATATATATATATATATGTGATGGTTTGGGCATGTACAGAGGATGGAACAGGACAGATGGCCAAAGATAGTGCTTCATGGTCAAGTGGCCGGAAATAGACCGAGAGCACGACCAAGAGATACGTGGGTGGAAACCTTCAAGAAAGCAAATGAAGGCGAGACATTTCAGCAGCTGGCACAGATGGCATTGGATAGGAGTCTCTAGAGAGAATGGCGATATCAGATGCAGGACCCAACCCGGAGAATTCCGGACGGGATTTAGTGAGTGAGTGAGTGATATATTTCATTCAGACTCCAACCACACCATCGTCCACCATACTTCACCATCTCGCTTGTAATCTTATCAATCAACAAAGTCTTGCCTTCTACGAGCATCGTAATCGCCTTTCCTATAACATCCATAATCAATCCAAAAGAATATTTTGCATTTCTATAACCCATCTGAGAATTACTTCAGATAAATCTACCTCTCCTCTGTCTTCCACATTCATATCCTACAACATTTCTTCAAGTATATCTTTTACTCTGATTTTCATGTGTTCACTAACCTTTTTTTTTTCCTTGTATTTACTTTCTTTTAAAATAACTTTTAATCCTTCCTGAAAATCATATTCAACCTTTCTGCTTGCTATTTATTACTGGACTCTCTCTCTCTCCTCTCCTCTCTCTCTCTCTCTCTCTCTCTCTCTCTCTCTCTCTCTCTCCTCTCTCTCTCTCTCTCTCTCTGTGAAAAAGAAAAACTTTTAAGTCATTCCTGTAAGAGGATGAATCTAAATATCCTTTGTAAACTGACAGGTGAGAAGAGAAAATAGTTTTCTCTGAGATGGAGAAATATTTCATGAAAATAAAAAGTTTTGGACTTCCACCGGAAATGAAAGTAATCTGTTTTCCAGTTTTACTCAGAAAGAGAAAGGTGTTATTTCAGACAGGCTGTCATAGGTGAAAATCACAAATTTCTCTAAATGTATTATGTTCTTTATATAAACCCATTTCTGGGTGGGGATACCTTAACGTTGTGGAAGAGAAGGGTTTGTGTATCGCCATAATCAGCAAAGTTGTAATAGTCGGGGACACCCATACTTGGTTGGTTTGCTGTGAGCGATCAGACTAAAATCTCCCACCATCATCCATCTACAGTTACCCAGCGTGGTGGTGAAACTGATTAAACGTCAGACATGACTAAGGACATGCCCGAGGCCTTTGCCCTGCAGTGGACTAGACACTGTTCTATTTGATGTTATTGGTTATAGGAACAAAGTTATAATTTTAAGGTTTACGGTTTCCATAAAACGATTTATTCTCTTCAAAATCCAAAATCGACTATTCATTACTTTCAATCATCGAGCACCACAATCTCAAGTTCTAATATAAACAAGTTTGTATCTAGGTTACATCTCTTTGCTGGTGAAAGTACCTTGGAGGTAAGGCACACAATTACCTCAGATCTAGATTAACACCTTCGAAATCAGAAAATTTTTAGAATTTTTTTTATTCATTATATATATATATATATATATATATATATATATATATATATATATATATATATATATATATATATATATATATATATATATACATATACATATATATATTTTTTAATCTTTAACTTATCTGGATTTACTTCTCTCTCTCTCTCTCTCTCTCTCTCTCTCTCTCTCTCTCTCCTCTCTCTCTCTCTCTCTCTCTCTCTCTCTCTCTCTCCAAGCATGTTTTTGTATCCATCTAAGCACTCCTAAATACGGTCTCTCATTGGCTGATCCCATGTCTCGTGGACCAATCACATACCAGCACCCTGCAGCTCTTCTTACTAAGGTTCAGTAGATTTGTAGATATAAGCTTCTCCTATTACTACTGCTACTACTACTACTACTACTACTACTACTACTACTTGATATACATGAAACATTTATAGTAATAAAAGTAATTTCAATATGTGTTTTATAAATGATTGATAAACATTGAGGATAAGACAATTCTGAGCTTTAGATAAGTCTGACAAATTAACCATGATTTGAGGCTGATGTTTTTACCTTTTGGTCTTTAAAACAATTTGCTTCTGATCACAACCAAATACACAGAATTGTACATCGGAAATGTTTTCCTTTATTATATGGAACTTCGAACGGAGAGTAAATTGGTCTCTTGATTAGTATATTGGGAGTTTTTATGGCTTTTCTTATTTGGAAAATGAGATATATTTCATATTTAAAATGTGAAAATTGTGTAAAAGAGGATATTTTCATGGCACGAAAAAATTAGAATATTATAGTGGTGACGTGTTCGCCTTGCATTCGCATGGCTGCAAATCGACCCAAGCCCGGGACCGTAGGTTTAAGCTGTTTACTGGGGAGGATACTGGTGTGGTTAGGCACGACAGTGGGGGGTTGAACTTGCCCGGCTGACGTTCTGGTGAGTATCTATTCTGATGAAACTGGAACTAAAACCAGACACTTTTACCTTTACCTTTATTTTGTATTTTTTTTTGAAGGTGAAAGATAGAATGAAAGCAGAATGCACAATAGATATATACTTATATGGAAGGTAGAAAATGTTACAATTTAAGTAAATCGTATAAATAAAAAGAATTTTATTCAATTAATTTGTGGATTGCAGATTTTTGCTAATTTTTTTTAGCAAAATTAGAAATTTTCTTAAGAACATGAAAGACTTTTTTTTTTTCTCATTCCAAGAAAGGTAATGCTTCACTATAGTTGCCGCACAGATTCCGGGTAAAAATAAGCCCCACCCCCTGATGATGTCATAGCCAATCATGTTGTCTCCAGCATTAAAGGTGGTCAAAACACATCCCCTTAAAAGTGATTATAAGTTAGTATAGTTTGAAATTTCAAGAGGATGTATAGCGACCACGGCTAACGTGGGAGACGACGTGATTAGCTATGACGTCATCAGGGGGCGGGACTTATTTTGAATGGAATCTTTACTGTGACTATAAACAATAAGGATCAGGATAGGCCATTGTGTCGTAAAGGTTCTAATTGGTTAAGATGGTTATTAACAGGAAAATAGTTTCAAGATTTTTTTAAAGATTTGTAAGGTCGCTCATGAACGGCTAAGGCCAAGGACAGGGACAAAGCCTTCATGACTGACCACATATTCATATGATCAAAGCCTAAGACCCTCTCCATCCAAGCTAGGACCAGGAAAGGTCAGGAAATGGCTACTGATAACTCATTAAGGTAGGCAAATAGGCTCCCCCAAACCCCACCCCCCATCACTACCTTACAAGAAGGATGAGGGTGCAGACACTACTAGAAACCATCGAGGGTCTCGAACCCCAGCTCAGCAGATCACCAGGAAGAGGCGTTCTCAATAAGATCTCGGACAATTAATATTCAAAGTTGATTATTACAAGAACCAAACAAGGGCAAATTTGGCATTTGTGCTTTTTTTTTTTTTTTTTTTTTCAATGAAC
>NC_090738.1:109472765-109474078 GCF_036898095.1 Palaemon carinicauda
GAAATGGGCCTTTGCCAAAAGGCCTCCAGCCCATGGTCGTCACCATTACACATCGTTCTGAAGAAAGACGGCTCCCTCCGTCAGTGCGGGGATTATAGGCGCCTGAACATGCAAACAGAACCGGATCACTACCCCTCCCAAACATTGCCGACGTGACCTCCTACCTGCACGAAGTGAAGGTTTTCTCTACGCTCGACCTCCTGAAGGGGTATTATCAGGTGTCTATGAACCCAGAAGACATCCCCAAGACCGCCATCACCACTCCGTTTGGTACATACACCTTCAATTACTCCTGTTTTGGCCTTCGTAATGCTGGGGCAACATTTCAACGTCTCACGGATGGCATCTTAGGGGGACCTCCCTTTCTGTGTATGTTATGTGGACGACATACTTGTGTTCTCCTCCTCAAAAGAGGAACACTCCGTCACCTGCGCATCGTGCTCGACCGCCTGCAACAAAACGGCCTTGTAATCCGGTACGACAAGTGTACCTTTGGCGCCAACGAAGTGTCGTTCTTAGGGCACCGTATCCCTCCTGAAGGAGTCCATCCCCTCCCTGAGAAGGTAGCAGCCGTTCAGACTTCCCCGCACCCTCGACCGTCAAAGCTCTGCAGGAACTCTTGGGCATGATCAACTATTATCACCGTTTTCTGCCAGCCATTGCCGCCACTCTTGCTCCCCTCTACGCCTCCCTCAAGGGCAAGCCAAAGGACCTGAAGTGGGGTCCCCTTCAAGAAGCAGCCCTTCTGCAATGCAAAGAAGGCCCTATCAACTGCTGCGGCTCTCACTTTATCTATCCCACATGCCCCTCTCCTTCTCTCCACCGATGCCAGCGACGTCGCTATTGGTGCAGTACTTGAGCAGGTGGTCAAAGGCTCGCCCCGCCCATTGGCCTTCTTCAGCAGAAAAGTGTCCAAGGCAGAATCGGGTTATTCTACCTTCGATCGAGAATTGCTGGCGGTGCAATTGGGCTGTCCGTCACTTTCGCCATTTCTCAGAAGGTACGCCCTTCGTCATTCGCACAGACCACATGCCTCTGGTGCACACCTTCACTCAACAGTCTGACGCCTGGTCCGCCCGTCAACGCCGACATCTCTCCGCCGTGGCTGAATACAATTGCACCCTTCAATACGTACCTGGAAAATGAATCCCGTGGCCGATGCCCTGTTAAGAAACACGTTGACTGCCGTTCAACTGGGATTGGATTACAACGCCCTGGCTGAAGCCCAACGGCAGGATCCAGAGTATCAAGCTTGTAGGACATCCTGCACGTCCCTCCGTTGGGAAGACTTCCCCCTCGAAGACTCCAACACC
>NC_090738.1:109479578-109482078 GCF_036898095.1 Palaemon carinicauda
GGCATTGTCACTATCTTTTTTGTCTCAGCCGTTCATGAGCGATCTTCAAACCTTTAATGAATCAAGCTCGACTCTTAAAGAGCTAGGCTGAATAAATCTAAATTTAATAAATAGAAAATTATAATATAAATATAATTGATGGAAAATAAATCATGAGATTGAAATCAGTTATGAATAGAAATTAAAATCCTATCTATAAAACCTTTGCTTCTTAAAAACAGAAATACTCTTCAGAATTTGATAAATGGTCAGATATAATTTTCTTACTAAATTCTTGAGATAAATTTGTCTTCACAAAACTTTACAAGCGTATAGAATATGTCGTTCCATTAAAATAGTGTCGCACTCATTGCACATGGGAACTGCTTCTTAAGGTTTGCACATTAGTTACTTGGGTCATTTTTGTATGATCAATACGCAGCATTGCTAAAATTTCTTCCGTCCTTTGCATGATAATTAAAGATTAAATTAGCAATTGTAATTTGAATGTCTTATTTTTGATGTATGGAATTATCTTCATAAACCGTAGTTGACAAATGAAAATACAGAGACAAAGTATATTTTTTCTGAGATTTCTAGCCCTGCAGACATGAAAAGTTAAAAATTTTTTTTTTTAGAAACGTTGTATTGAAGCTATTTATGATACATGTATGTATGTATGTATGTATGTATGTATGTGCAAACTTACTCATAGGAATGACAGTGTTACGATAATTAACACTGAGGAGCATATTGGTATCGGTGACCTTGAAATGTCGCTCTTTAAAAATTAAGCTAGTGACGTCATTCTCGGGGAGAAAAATAGCTTGCATGTGTACTTCTATAACTATATTGCTTGAAGTAATAAAAACGTCTTTTGTTCTCTCTACTATAGTGCCATATTTAAAATATATACTTTTAGTTTTAGAGCTCTTCCCACACGAAAAAAATGTCTGAGCGAACAATATCGCTCCTAACAATAAAAACTTCATCTTGGAAATCTGCAATGAAAAAAATATATGTAATTACTCCTGTATTAAGAAGAAAAAAAATGTTAACATACAAATATAAGTTTCACAGATAAAAAAAAAATCCCTCACTTCCTTCTCTCTTATTTTATGTGAGCCAATGGTACAATTCTTTCATCAGTGGGTTGGGATACGTTTTGAACTCTAAATCTATTGGCCGTTAATGTTTCCAAAATGTTAAATGGGCCTTCAAACTTAGGTGTTAGTTTGTAATTGAGTCCTTTACGTACATTTACCTGTGTGTATACATTATCACCCACGGTATATGTTTTAGTTGGCTTCGCTATTTTATCATGAATCCTTTTCATTATGATTTGTGATTCTTCTAAATTCTTTCTAAGGATATCATAACGACTTTTGCTTGCATTTATACATTCCTTTAAAGGATTTGATAAATTAGTTGTAGGCGTTAATACATGGAAAGGCGTTCAAACTGGGGTATCATACAATGCCTCGGGCGGCAACATTTTAATTGATACATGATATGAGTGATTCAGAGTACTTAGTACCGCAGGTATTGCAATATCCCAGTTGGGGTCTGATCCCCCTAGTGTTAATCTTAATGTTTAAAACCTTCCTATTCGCTCTTTCCACTAGCCCATTCGACTCTGGGTGATAGATCATGGTATTGATTTTCTTTTCTGCTAAGAAATTCACACAATGAGTTAAGGAAATGATTATTAAATTCTCCACCCGAGTCTGAGATTATCATGTGTGGAATTCCATGTTTACAAATGTAACACTCGTGAACTCGTGAAACTTCCTAACGCATTCGATCGCTGTTTTAGTTTTAAGCGCTATCAGTTCTGTATATCGAGTCAAAGCATCTACAATTACTAAGAGGTGCTTATTTCCTCTGTCTGACTCGTAAAATCTTGTTAATAAATCTAAATGTATTCTTTCAAAGGGTTGATTGGGCACGGGATAAGCTCTTAGGCTGACAGGTGTTTTCGTGTGCCCTTTGTTTTCCTGACAAGTGCGACAATTAGCTATGTGTGTTTTTATTTCTGTAAGCATCGTATGCCAATAAAACAATGATTTGGCTTTCTGTGACATTATGGAGAACCCCGGGTGTCCATGCAATGGATTTGCATGCAACCAATTTAGGAAAGTGGATATAAGTGAGATTGGTACCACTACCTGGTCGTTAGTCACATGTGGTGTATAGCGGGTTTTCCTTGTCACAGATCTACATAGAATATTATCCTTGATTATATAATTCTGCTGCGTATACTTTATATATTCCTTTTCATTACGATTTCCTTCCAAAGCATTTATGATTTTTTCTAATTTCTGATCTTTTCTTTGCTCAGTCTGTAATAATTCAGCGCTCCAGCCCAGATCTTCTTGTTCAGATACAGTTTTAACAATAGGCATGGATGTTGATATATCTATTAATTCAACTAATGGCTCTGTATAAGATGACAGGGGGTTGCGTGATAATGCATCAGCAATTACAGTGCAGTAGCTATCCCTTTGAGAGAAGACTTGTT
>NC_090738.1:109502260-109509760 GCF_036898095.1 Palaemon carinicauda
TCGTGGCCAAGTGGTAGTCCCTGTCGCTTTAAATTTGCCGGACCAGTGTTCGACTCCCGGACGGTCAAAAGCTCTTGTCTTTGTGTGATTTCGCCTGGCTCTCTGATCCCGAGGCTGTTAAGAGAATCCAGACATTAATGTATCAAACATATATGGCTTATTTGGATATATATATATATATATATATATATATATATATATATATATATATATATATATATATATATATATATATATATATATATACATATATATATATATATATATATATATATATATATATATATATATATATATATATATATATATTAAAATGTGGATATAAAAATACAAAAGATAATCAAAGTTCAATCTAACTACAACGTCCTTTAGAGTATTTTTTCTTGATTAAATAACGCTAAATGTAAAACTTCTCCTAAACCCCAACTGGCATTTCCTCATCTGCTTCTCCGCATCTTTGGAATCAAATTTAAGGAGTCTTGCGGAAGGACTCCCAGACTCTGCAACCCATTTATTTCCCTGTGGATTCTGCAGACATTCGGAAAGGAATTACACTCGGAAGGAACTCGCACTGATGTGAGCTGCCTCTCTTCATATTTTTCTGGATACAATTTATCGAATGAGAAATTCTCTTTTTTTTTTAGGTTATTGTTTTGCATAAATATAAAATTTCTATAGAAGTTTTCTCTGTATGTTAATTTAGTTTTATCAAAGTATTAACGGTATTTTCTCTATAATAAAATTTTGCTTTATTGATCATGTTTAGTAGCTACACACATACAAACACACGCACACACACATATAATATATATATATATATATATATATATATATATATATATATATATATATATATATAAACGTATGCATATATACATAAACATATATATATATATATATATATATATATATCTATATATATATATATATATATATATATATATACGTATGCATATATACATAAACATATATATATATATATATATATATATATATATATATATATATATATATATATATATATATATAAACGTATGCTTATACACATAAAGATATATATATATATATATATATATATATATATATATATATATATGTGTGTGTGTATATATATATATGTATATGTATATATATATATATATATATATATATATATATATATATATAAACCTATATACATATACCGCATATCATATATATATATATATATATATATATATATATATATATATATATATATATATATATATATATATATATATATATATATTTTATGTATATATATACAGTATATATATATATATATATATATATATATATATATATATATACATATATATATATATATATATATATATATATATATATATATATATATATAATAGTTAAATATTAAATAAGATAATTTGTTGATATTTTTACATGCTCATTCTAAAATAATCTATTGATAATTTACCGATATGATAAGCAATAGGAAGTCATCGGTTTCCTAGTTCACACAAACAAACAAACACACACAGATGCACAA
Source organism: Palaemon carinicauda (assembly GCF_036898095.1). NCBI lineage: Eukaryota > Metazoa > Arthropoda > Malacostraca > Decapoda > Palaemonidae > Palaemon > Palaemon carinicauda. The sequence continues at coordinate 109,503,789 of NC_090738.1, forward strand.
GACACAGACACGCACACACACACATGCGCGCGCTAAAACTCAGAGTGAGGGAGAGAATTAGGTTTGATAGTCATTTTTATTGTAGTTTAATAACTCATCGTAAAATAAAAAATATTATGAAAGCCTCGCAGGATGAGTGGGAAGTATAAAGACTTGGTTATGGCGACATACTTTACGAATGAGATTTTGCAGGTTTTTATAAATCTTATCTTTTTCAATTGAATTCAACTTGCCAACCATTTTGAGTTGCAAAAGGGTGTTGTAATAATTCTAATGTCTTTCACAATTAAATTTAGCAACACTCAGCATGGTCAGTAGTTGTACGGATGACCACCGTTGAATGTTGGCGTTTTATAGCAAATGAAATCTTGGAATCTTATTTTATAATTCTGTTGGACAAATAGTCAACAGAACGCCTAAACCTTTCCTGTTTTAGTTCTTAGATGATCATCCAAAATAATGTATTGTTTTGAACTATATGATTGAGATAGAGTACTTTTAATTTTCTTAATATAAGAGGATATCTATATAGGAGATCAGTATAGGAAAACATGAAAAGGTTTTCCTTGTATTTCTATGTATTTAGATGCAGTGATTGCCACACTTTATGTATGACACAGGCTCATACAGACAAAAGCGAAAAAGTTAAGTGGGGTCAAAATACTACTAATAAATCTATCGTATTCTTTTTCAAAGTTTAAATTATCAGAAATATTTTCCTGAAAGATAGTTCCTCATCAACTCTCTAATAATAGAATAAGTCCATGTTCAGTGTCTGGTTTTTAAGAAACCAATCATTAAGGGAAAACTATCTTCAGCTTAATAATGTATATTAATTTCAAAATCTATGAAAAAGGAACTCCATATTTCCCGAGATTGCCTCCATATTGATTACAGCAACAGGACAACACATACAGTAGGGTACAGTAAAGCTCCGATAATTGACTTCTCTCATCACAATATTAAAACCATATTGGATAGAGTATAATACCATTAATGACAATTTCTATCACGCTTAAAGTCTCAAAATCCTTTAGCATGAAAAGAACCCAGCCCCCCCCCCCAAGAAAAAAAATAAAATACTCCTTTCATACTGTAATCATCGATAATTTTACCTATTGATGTCCAAGTTCATAAAGTAAACCATATGAATAGAATATATATATATATATATATATATATATATATATATATATATATATATATATATATATATATATATATATATGTATATATACATATAAATATATATATATATATATATATATATATATATATATATATGTATATATATATATATATATATATATATATATATATATATATATATATATATATATATATATATAATTTTCAAAAATTAGTCTTAGTGGCAATCAATTGAAACAAAAAGCATAGAGAGTGGAAATCCAATATCATCAAATTCTATGATTAATCCAAAAAAATAATGGAATGTAAAACCAACAGTAAATTTTGAAGGAAATCTTTTCATTTCAAACTGTATTTCTTCAGAAATATAAGTTATATTTAGCCTGTCTAAAAGTGCTTCTAGATACCACGAACGTTCAGACAAGAAAGTGAATCATAATAAGCCACACAAGAAGATCCAAATTTCTTCCCAGGCTTAGTTGGGGCGAAGAAAGAAATGAAGTTTCATTTATTGGGACATTCTGGGGATTAGAATGGCCGACATAAAACCCCGGAAATCGATAAAAGCGCTTTTGCATACGTCATCCAAACCAAGGTATATCGAGATATGCCTTGATCCAAACATCTCATAAACGCTACAAAGCTGGCAAAATTGAAGGAAGGCATTGTGTCATAGTCATTTCTCTCTCTCTCTCTCTCTCTCTCTCTCTCTCTCTCTCTCTCTCTCTCTCTCTCTCTCTCTCTGAACTGGCTTTTTTTAGCAAGTTTACTCTGTTCTCTTGATATCACCCTTCAACCCTGGTTGTCTTGTTTTTTGTACATTATAATCCTTACCTTTCATTGTAATATCTTTTACATAAAGAATGGCTTGTTTCATTTGCATTTATAACTTCATCATCCTTTGATATTAACACATTAGAATATTTTATTGCATTGCAGTAAAAATTAATACTATCACGGGAATATTTAGGTAGTACTCTGGAATAATACATCTCAAATGGACAGAAAATAAATAGCCAGATATTAAACGGAGGTCATACGGATTAGCGCATTGAACCCGGTTTATCTGGCTATGAATAAAACACCTTTTTTTTTCTTTTTTTTTTTCTTTTTTGTCGTCGTCATTAGCATTTCGCGCGATATCTTTTGTGAAACTCTGAGGGTAAATATCATCAGCATAGAATTTAATTCCTATATATGTAAATGGAGAGAGAGAGAGAGAGAGAGAGAGAGAGAGAGAGAGAGAGAGAGAGAGAGAGAGAGAGAGAGAGAGAGAGAGAGAATGATGAGTATATATTCAAGTTGATGCGCTTAATGTAAAACGAATTTGAATATTTACATAAAAATGGCGTTACTCGACGCTACTTGGCCTTTAATAAAGCCTTCGAAACTCTGGAAAACTAAAATGGCTTTCAGCTGGAATTAGATTGGATCCTACGTGAATAAGCTTTCAGGAACGCTAGGCTTAATTTGTAGCTAAAGCTGACTTATAGTCCGTTATGCGATATGTTTTTTTTTTCCTTTAATGTCTAATGTGTAGTTTTTTAAACATGGAAATTTTCCATTTTAGTTATTAAATCCTCAGAGATTAGGAGTCTTGGGAACCTTTCTATTAGCTTAAGCTTATTAGTACTCATAATCCTTTGTATTGTTTATTGAAATGTTGAAAAGTGCAATGTTTTTAAAGTGCTGGATGTTAAATATCTGATAATTTTGATTGTCAATAGAATGCTAAAGATTATATTTCCCAAATCCAAGAATAGCATTTAATGATTACAAGTCTATTATTTTCTTTTATTATAATTATCTACTTAATAATTCAAAGTAGACAATTGATAGAGCTTCAGGAGCTCCTAAGCATTATTTTTTTTCTTTTTTTTTGTCTAACATCCAAGATTATTGTTCATCATATCTTGTTGTGTCCTTTTATAATATTAAGAGAGACCACCCTCCCCCGGGGACCCTAAACGCCCAAATTGATCTACAACAATCAGCCTCACCCAGCAACGCCCTGGCACCTGCCATACCCACATCCGCTGAGATTTCTGCTCTTATCTCCAAAGGTCGACGAAATTCATGGAGTCATTAAGTATTTTGTCTTGGAACATATACGGGATCAAGCGGAATTTACCTGTTCTTAATGAGTTCTGCAATGATTTCCGTGGCATTATTGCACTGCAAGAAACCTTACTCCTCCCCCATGACCTGGCTATCAGTGATTCGGTTCATGTTGATCATAACAGTTTCTCTGTCTCGTCGATGGTTACTCACGACTACATCATTCAAGGTCGTCCGAAAGGAGGTGTCTCATTTCTATGGCATAGATCTCTGGATAAATGCGTGAAATCAGTGACGTATCAAACTGACAGACTTCTCGGCCTGCAAGTAACGACCGTAGGTAAAACCATATTAGTGATTAATGCATACTTCCCCTGGGACTCTGGGAGTGCCAGTCAAACTTTGATCAGTATTGTATATTGCTATGAGAAGTTCAAGGTATTATTAATGATACCTCCGCTGACCATGTGTGCCTAGTAGGAGACTTTAATGCGCACCCATCTAGACTATTTTATAATGAATTACAGCGTCTCTGTCTTCAACAATCTCTTCAAATTAGCGATGTTGCCATCCTGCCTCCTTCCTCCTTTACTTATATACAAAACAGAAATAATATGTCCATCACATCATGGCTTGATCATTGTATTACCACTGACTGCTCTCATAGCTCTATCACTGAATGTATTATACGACACGACCTATCGTCTACATCCGATCATATACCCCTACAGATCACATTTCACACACCCTCCCTCCCAGCGGTACCCATCCAAAGGGAGAGGCTACCATCCATCTCATGGGATTTCTCCAACCTCCAAAAATCCACTGCATTCAAACGCTTATCTGAAAGTAATCTCCCCTCGATAACTCAACCTGCTGAAGCCCTGCTCTGTAATAATCCTAAGTGCCGTAACAAACATCATAAAACAAAACTAAAGGAATTCTACGTAAATATAATAAATGCCTAACGGAGCTCAGGAAGAGACACGTTTAGACTCTCTAGAGGTAACCATCAAAACATACCTGGTTGGAATGATTCAGTTAAAGACCTCTATGCACACTCTTGAGAAATGTTCCTTCTTTGGAGGAACGATGGTAGCCAGAGAGAAGGTCCCCTTGCTCTACAGATGAGGCAAGTGAGACCAAAGTTCAAACTTGCTCTTCGTCAATGTCGTAGCAACGAAAATCAGCTACGAGCCGATGCATTGTCCAGAAAATTGACCAACCATGACTCCCCCATCTTTGGAAAGATAATAATTCACTAAACCCAAAGTCAAACAAATTATCCCAAAGAGTAGGGGATGCAGTTGGCGAAGAATCCATCCCAAGAATGTGGGGGGGATCACTTTAGTACCATCCTAAATTGTATAAATGACCAAGATACCCGAAATGAAGTTGACACTCATTAATGTCAATATGGATTTTAAATATAGTGATCGCATCTCCCCGAGTGACGTGTGCGAGGCTATCAAGAAATTACCTAGTAACAAGCCACCCGGCTGCGATGGCCTTCCTGCCGAGGCTTTCAAATTTTGCCACCCTATAATTTATATACTATTTTCTGCACTATTTAATGCCTGTATAGTACACCAACATCTCCCCGTAACTCTTCTACTTGTCCACTTAATACCTCTCTTTAAAAAGAAACTGAAGGATGCCAGTGACCCAGGAAACAACCGCCCCATCGCCATCACAACAATTTCATCGAAAGTATTTGAATCTCTTCTGTTCCGTCGCCTTGCACCATTTCTCCACACCGCAGACAATCAATTTGGTTTTAAGACTAACCACTCGACTGACACTTGTATATATATTTTAAAGGAGTTATTGAATTTCTATATATCCTCGGCTTCCCCTGTCTACTTATGTTTTGTAGACGTGCGGAAGGCATTTGACAGAGTAAACTATCTGAAACTCTTTTTGAAACTACGCAAAAGGGGAACTCCTCTATATCTCATCGGTATATTATATTGTTGGTTCTCAACACAACAGTTCTGTGTCAAATGGGGCAATGTCCTCTCCCAGCCATTCGGTTCATCTAACGGTCTCAGGCAAGGAGGCATCCTATCACCATATTTATTTAATGTTTACACAGACGATTTGAATATCAGAATGAATTCACTTCCCATTGGTTGTACGATTAATGACTTTACCATAAATAACCTTTGCTACGCTGACGATACGGTGCTCATCTCCCCCTCTGCCTAAGGCCTACAACGTCTTATCGACACCTGCAATGCATACGCTAATGAACATGACATAATCTATAATGAATCGAAGACACAGTGCATGTCTGTCCTTCCTAGAGCGCTCTGATTCGTAAAAGATCCACATATTTTCCTCCAAAACCATCAGCTAGCCTTTGTCAATGATTTTTCTTACCTAGGTCACATCATTACGAAAGATTTAAAGGACACATCTGACATTGAAAATAGGCGACGTAAATTGTGTTGTCTAGGGATCATGGTAACGAGAAGATTTGCTTTCTGCCGCCAAGATATAAAAAAACTCCTATTTCAAACCTACTGCTATAACGTATACGGCTGCTCGCTATGGGCAAACTATACGCGTGAATCGATGAGACGTATCACAGTTATCCACAATAATATCCTAAGACGCCTCACCAATACCCTGAGGCACCATTCAGCTTCAGCGATGTTTGTTGAAATTACACTGGATAACCTGAAAACCATCATTCGACGCTCTATAGTAAGTCTCACCTCCCGCCTACAATCTAGTGAAAATCCCTAATTGTGCTTGCAAGT
>NC_090738.1:109514760-109524760 GCF_036898095.1 Palaemon carinicauda
AGTCTGGCCAGTCAAAAGACCAATAACTCTCTAGCGGTCGTTTCTCATCGGGTGGCTGGTTCACGATTCACCCTTTAAGATATGGTGGCAGTTACTACTTTTTTTTTTATATTTTTTGAGTTATTGTATGGGCAACGAATTAGTTAAATGTTTCTATCCGCACGTACAAAATAACACGCTGACACACACACACGTGAGCATAAACATGCACACACAGATACAGACACACACACACACACACACACACACACATATATATATATATATATATATATATATATATATATATATATATATATATATATATATATATATATATATATATATGGCTGCACACAGAAGCATCTAGTTGTAGGTATACATCATATGGTGGGATAATGGAAGCGTTTACTACCATTAAGTAGATCAAACAGTTTTCGAACATATTTTCATCAATTTTGCCGATAATCTATTTAATGAATTTACATTATTTTACTATTCTTACATAAACGATTAAGATTTATGCCCCCTGTGGTCGCGGGGGCATAAATACAATTAGAATAGCGCCAACGTTATCCTTGCGTGTCGTGAGAGGCGACTAAAAGGGACGGGACGAGGGGGCTGGGAACCCCCTTAACTTTTATCTGCATCCTGTGAGACATCAACAAAGAGATGGAGCTGGGGGGAGAGTGGCTGCTCCCCGCACTCTAGTTTTGGGGTATTTGAATGTGCGTGGATGTAGTACGATAGAGAGTAAAAGAAGTGAAATTGGAAGTATGTTTAGGAATAGAAGGATTGATATATTGGCCTTGTGTGAGACGAAGATAAAAGGAAAGGGTGAAGTTATGTTTGGTGAAATGTCTGGTAGAGTGTCTGGGATTGAAAAGGGAAGAGCGAGAGAGGGTGTGGCTTTTTTGCTGATTGGATGGATGACAGGTAAAGTAGTGGAATGGAAGGAGATATCATCTAGGTTAATGTGGGTAAGGGTTAGGTTGGGTAGGGAATGTTGGGTGTTTGTCAGTGCGTATGGGCCAGGTAATGAGAAAAGTGAAGAAGAGCGGAATGAGTTCTGGAATGAATTAAATAGGTGTGTAGAAGAACTGGGTAGAAGGAATTATGTAGTTGTCATGGGTGACTTAAATGCTAGAGTGGGTGCTGGAGAGGTAGAAGGTGTCATTGGGAAGTATGGCGTACCAGGTGAAAATGAGAGTGGTGAGAGACTGGTAGATATGTGTGCTGAGCAAGAGATGGTGATAATTAATAGCTTTTTCAAAAAGAAAGATTTGAATGTGCGTGGATGTAGTACGATAGAGAGTAAAAGAAGTGAAATTGGAAGTATGTTAAGGAATAGAAGGATTGATGTATTGGCCTTGTGTGAGACGAAGATAAAAGGAAAGGGTGAAGTTTTGTTTGGTGAAATGTCTGGTAGAGTGTCTGGGATTGAAAGGGGAAGAGCGAGAGAGGGTGTGGCTTTATTGCTGATTGGATGGATGACAGGTAAAGTAGTGGAATGGAAGGAGATATCATCTAGGTTAATGTGGGTAAGGGTTAGGTTGGGTAGGGAATGTTGGGCGTTTGTCAGTGCGTATGGGCCAGGTAATGAGAAAAGTGAAGAAGAGCGGAATGAGTTCTGGAATGAATTAAATAGGTGTGTAGAAGAACTGGGTAGAAGGAATTATGTAGTTGTCATGGGTGACTTAAATGCTAGAGTGGGCGCTGGAGAGGTAGAAAGTGTCATTGGGAAGTATGGCGTACCAGGTGAAAATGAGAGTGGTGAGAGAATGGTAGATATGTGTGCTGAGCAAGATATGGTGATAAGTAATAGCTTTTTCTAAAAGAAAGATAAAAATAAGTATACATGGGTGAGAGTGGCAAATGGAAGAGTAGTAGAAAGAGCCTTAATGGATCATGTGTTGATAACTAAAAGAATGTTTGGAAGATTGAAAGACGTGCACGTGTTTAGGGGTATGGCTAACAGTATGCCTGATAATTTTTTGGTGGAAGGAAAATTAGTTGTAGCAAAAGAGTGGGGGCAGTGAGTATGTGGATGTAAAAGGGAGCTAGTGAGGGCTGAAGAGCTAGTAAAACCGGGGGAAAAAGTAAATATTAGGAAAGGTTGAAAATGACATATGACGAAGTGAAAGTAAGAGAAACTGGTAATTTAGAGGAGGAGTGGAAGTTAATAAAAGAAAATTTTGTTGGGATTGCAAGTGATGTGTGTGGCAAGAAGGTTGTTGGAGGCAGCACGAGGAAGGGCAGTGAATGGTGGAATGAAGGAGGGAAGGTAAAAGTGGAAGAGAAAAAGAGGGCTTTTGAAGAATGGCTGCAGAGTAATAGTATAGAGAAGTATGAAAAATATAAAGAGAAAAATGTGGAAGTTAAGCGCAAGGTACGTGAGGCAAAGAGGGAAGCTGACCTGAGGTGGGGTCAGGGATTAGGTCATTCATATGAAGAGAATAAGAAGTTTTGGAAAGAAGTGAAGAGAGTAAGGAAGGCTGGCGCAAGAATTGAAGAGACACTGAAAGATGGAAATGGAAGGTTGGTAAAAGGAGAGGAGGCAAGGAAAAGAATGGTGGAATGAAGGAGTGAAGGTAAAAGTTGAAGAAAAAAAGAGGGCTTTTGAAGAATGGCTGCAGAGTAATAGTATAGAGAAGTATGAAAAATATAAAGAGAAAAATGTGGAAGTTAAGCACAAGGTACGTGAGGCAAAGAGGGCAGCTGACCTGAGGTGGGGTCAGGGATTGGGTCATTCATATGAAGAGAATAAGAAGTTTTGGAAAGAAGTGAAGAGAGTAAGGAAGACTGGCTCAAGAATTGAAGAGACAGTGAAAGATGGAAATGGAAGGTTGGTAAAAGGAGAGGAGGCAAGGAAAAGATGGGCGGAATATTTTTGAACGTTTACTGAATGTTGATGATAATAGGGAGGCAGATATAATTGCTGTTGCAGGTGTTGAGGTGCCAGTGATGAGAGATGAGAATGAGAGAGATTACAATAGATGAAGTGAGGAGAGCACTAGATGAAACGAGTGTAGGAAAAGCGTCTGGTATGGATGGTGTGAGACCTGAGATGTTGAAGGAAGGGGGTGTGACTGTACTAGAATGATTGGTGAGATTGTTTAATATGTGTTTTGTGTTGTCAATGGTACCAGTAGATTGGGTTTGTGCGTGTATTGTACCACTATATAAGGGTAAGGGAGATGTGCATGAGTGTTGTAATTCAAGAGGTATTAGTTTGTTAAGCGTAGTCGGAAAAGTGTATGGTAGAGTAATGATTAATAGGATCAAGGATAAAACAGAGAATGCAATCTTAGAAGTACAGGGTGGTTTTAGAAGAGGTAGGGGTTGTATGAATCAGATTTTTACAGTAAGGCAGATATGCGAGAAATATTTAGCAAAAGTTAAGGAGGTGTATGTTGCGTTTATGGATCTGGAGAAAGCGTATGACAGAGTTGATAGGGAAGCAATGTGGAATGTGATGAGGTTATATGGAGTTAGTGGAAGGTTGTTGCAAGCAGTGAAACGTTTCTACAAAGGTAGTAAAGCGTGTGTTAGGATAGGAAAAGAAGTGAGTGATTGGTTTCTGCTGAGAGTGGGGCTGAGACAGGGATGTATGATGTCGCCGTGATTGTTTAACTTGTATGTTGATGGAGTGGTGAGAGAGGTGAATGCTCGAGTGCTTGGACGAGGATTAAAACTGGTAGACGAGAATGACCATGAATGGGAGGTAAATCAGCTGTTGTTTGCGGATGATACTGTACTGGTTGCAGACACAGAAGAGAAGCTTGGCCGATTAGTGACAGAATTTGGAAGAGTGTGTGAGAGAAGGAAGTTGAGAGTTAATGTGGGTAAGAGTAAGGTTATGAGATGTACAAGAAGGGAAGGTGGTGCAAGATTGAATGTCATGTTGAATGGAGAGTTACTTGAGGAGGTGGATCAGTTTAAGTACTTGGGGTCTGTTGTTGCAGCAAATGGTGGAGTGTAAGCAGATGTACGTCCGAGAGTGAATGAAGGTTGCAATGTGTTGGGGGCAGTTAAGGGAGTAGTAAAAAATAGAGGGTTTGGCAGGAATTTAAAGAGAGTTCTATATGAGAAAGTGATTTTGCCAACTGTGATGTATGGATCGGAGTTGTAGGGAATAAAAGTGATGGTGAGACAGAAATTGAATGTGTTTGAGATGAAGTGTCTAAGGAGTATGGGTGGTGTATCTCGAGTAGATAGGGTTAGGAACGAAGTGGTGAGAATGAGAACGGGTGTAAGAAATGAGTTAGCAGCTAGAGTGGATATGAATGTGTTGAGGTGGTTTGGCCATGTTGAAAGAATGGAAAATTGCTCTCTGCTAAAGAAGGTGATGAATGCAAGAGTTGATGGGAGAAGTACAAGAGGAAGACCAAGGTTTGGGTGGATGGATGGGGTGAAGGAAGCTCTGGGTGATAGGAGGATAGATGTGAGAGAGGCAAGAGAGCGTGCTAGAAATAGGAATGATTGGCGAGCGATTGTGACGCAGTTCTGGTAGGCCCTGCTGCTTCCTCCGATGCCTTAGATGGCCGCGGAGGTAGCAGCAGTAGGGGTTTCAGCATTATGAAGCTTCATCTGTGGTGGATAATGTGGGAGGGTGGGCTCCGGCACCCTAGCAGTAACAGCTGAACTCGGTTGAGTCCCTTGTTAGGCTGGGAGGAACGTAGAGAGTAGAGGTCCCCTTTTTTGTTTTGTTTCATTTGTTGATGTCGGCTACCCCCAAAATTGGTGGGAGTGCCTTGGTATATGTATGTATATATATATATACACATATATATATATATATATATATATATATATATATATATATATATATTTTATATATATATATATATATATATATATATATATATATATATATATGTATATATATATATATATATATATATATATATATATATATATATATATATGCGTATATATACATATATACATATATATATATATATATATATATATATATATATATATATATATATAAATATATATATATATATATATATATATATATGTATATATATATATATATATATATATATATATATATATATATATATATACGTATATATATAAATATATATGTATATATATATATATATATATATATATATATATATATATATACGTATATATATATATATATATATATGTATATATATATATATATACATATATATATATATATATGTGTGTGTGTGTGTGTGTGTGTGTATGTGCGTGTGCGGGTGAGTGTGCGTGTGTGTATGTGTATAGACAAGTGTATGGGTATTTTATATGAATAAGTTTTCGAATAAAGACTGTCTTATCTGCATTGAAACTGCTTAAACCCAATTTGCAGAAATTGTTTTTTTTTGGGGGGGGGTGAATAAGAGACTACCAGGCATTTGTTTCACCAGTTGTCAATTTCCATTACAGCATGGAAGTCATCTTTATTTGCCACAAAACTTTGACATGCCCATCACACCTTACATTTATTTCCCTTTTCTTCTTATTCCTCATTTTCCTTTTTTTTTATTTTGCTTTTTTTCTCTCTGTAATCGTTGTGGGGTTTCAATCAGTTTTTAGGTCTATAACAAGCACATCGATACTATTCAGTAAATTGTTTTTTCCTTTTGCATGTAGCATGTCTCTCTCTCTCTCTCTCTCTCTCTCTCTCTCTCTCTCTCTCTCTCTCTCTCTCTCTCTCTCTCAGGTTGTATAGCCTGTCACCTATGACGAACGTTTTTCAATCAGGGAAGCTGTTTACTTAAAACGAACGCTCAGCCTTTTATGTTCACAAAAGACAAATATGTTTTAGGTAAACGTTCTTCATTTGGTGTTCGAGTAAATCACTGAAATTGCCTCAGAAAATAATTATTTAGCCAGAGACTCATCATTCTGTTTTCCACTTCTATAAGTCTATATCCTTATGGTATTAGTTAAGTGTCAATGGTTTTTCTAATTTTCCTTTCAAAATATAAATATATTTTAATAGAATTTTTACTGTAAACATACAAATGATTGTCAGAAATCTGATGATTACTACGAATATATAAGAATAATTGGATCTAATATAAGTAATACAAACCTGCACACACACACACAAACATATATATATATATATATATATATATATATATATATATATATATATATATATATATATATATATGCATATACTGTATATATATATAAATATATATATATAAATATATATATATATATATGCATATACTGTATATATATATATATATATATATATATATATATATATATATATATATATATGCATATACTGTATATATATGTATATATATATATATATATATATATATATATATATACATATATATATATATATATATATATATATATATATATATATATATATATATATATATATTATATATATAAATATATATATATATATATATATATATATATATATATATATATATATATATATATATATATATATATATATATATATATAGACATCAACCTCAATGACATTTAATAACGAATTCCATCTTAGGAATATATATCCACTGGAATTCATTTATGGATTCATTAATGAATTCATTAATAGATTCTGGCTGAGCAAAGATTCGAACCTTTGCCTATTAAGCCGAAACCATGCCTGCGAGGACTCTACCAACTGAGATATCAAGAGAGTTATAAGTCTAAAACAAGTCACTGAACAAATTCCTGTCGAATTGGTTTTGGCTGAATAGGCATGGGTTCGAATCTCTGCCCAGCCGGAATCTATTACCAGTGATGAATTCCAGAGGATATATATTCCCAAGATAGAATTCGGTATTAAATGCCACCGTGGTTGATATTTACATTGATTGAAATCACAAGTGTTAGTAATATATATATATATATATATATATATATATATATATATATATATATATATATATATATATATATATATATATATATATATCTTCGGTGAAGGCAGCAACAGCCAGTAATGAACACAAGTTTAATGGTATGGATAGGGAAAGAGTAGTTCAAAATTTCCTTTTTATTATTCCCAACGTTTCGTGATTCTTAATTATATTGTCCAGGGGTAAAAATAAAACATATACAAAAGAATTAGGAAACAGTTAAATTTTTTTACAAATTCATTCAAAACTATAAAAACCAGTTAAAATTTAAATGAAAATTAAAAGGAAAAAAATGAATAAATAAATATATATAAACATCAGACAAAGTAGTGGAACCAACCTTGCAGAAGCGTAGTGAGAAACTGTATGCCAACAAGAGTTAGAAAAGAAACCAAAGAAAACTATGACAAATACAACTGAATAGAAGAAGCTTGGGTATTTAACGACGGAACTAGTCGTTTGATTAATATGGATTCAAGAAGAGGTAAGTCATGGTTATTTGACACTTGACCAATGATGGTAAAATCTTTGTTTTCAATATTTTGTTTGAACATTTTAGCATGAATCCGAATATTAGAATGTTCAGGGTTGGATATTCTGCAACCAGTTCGATAGCTAACACCTCTATGGGAATCAATTCTGACCTTTAACAACCTCTTGGTAGATCCTACATAGGTCCCAGAGTTACACTTTGGGCAATTATATTTATGTACAACACCAGAGGACATGTAAGGACTCAATCGATCTTTGAAGTGGAAAAGCGAGCCAATAGTGAGAGGGTTCTTAGGGATGAGTTTAACTTCCACAGCTGGGAAGTGTTGTTGGATAATTTCTATAAACGTTTTCCTTAAGAAATCCTCATGAAGAAAAGGAAAACTCGCATAAAATTTTAGTTTAGGAACTTTAAGTGTTTTTGGAGTCTGAGCCAACTTGTCCTTCAATAATCTATTAAGAAGTTTAAAGAATATTTTGTTGGGGAAACAGTTTTTCTTAAAATATTCACATAGATAAATAATTTCAATATGGAAAGATTCCCAACAAGAGGTCAAAAGGAATGCTCTGTGGAGAAGAGTAGAAATAGAATTAGTTTTAAAATTATAAAAACAAGAGCTATAAAAGTTTGAACCTAACCCAGTGAACGTCTTTTTAATAAAAATCGTGGTACTAAAACCTTCTCTATTTCTAGACACCAACACATCTAAAAAGGGGAGTTTGTTATCTTCCTCCTTTTCTACGGTGAATGTTATATTTTCAGGTTGTGAGTTGGCAAAGTCAAGGAATGATTCAGCGCCGAACTCATCTCTGAATAGAGCAAAGGTATCATCAACATACCTAATGCGACAGCCGAGAGAGGGTTGTGAACTCAAAGGCATGATGCAATCGACTGAGTTATATTATTGTGGAACACTCTCCTTATATACAAAACCTCAAGGCAACAGGACATGACAAGTTCACAAGACAGACAATATCACAGAGGAAAAACCAGACATGAATTTTCATGTTCGTTTTAGTGCGAGGGAAGAGCGAAGATACCAGCATAATATATACAAAAGGAATTATGTACAATTGTGTGAAACACGGTTGGTACATGGCTCCCCCTCTAAAAATGACATACTGAACATGTTAAATAGGTGCCCTGAATCTGGAGAGGTAGTAGTAAAAACTGCGCCGATTAGCAGCAGTGAGTGGCTGTAGAAGTCGTTGGTTGGGGTGCGAGCAAGTGGTGCATGATGGGTGGCTGTGCTGCCGCTCCGGCTCGTCACGGGGTAGGCGAGTGTGTCCTACGGCATTCATAGGCGTGTGTCCTACGTCATTCATAGGCGTGTCCTACGGCATTCATAGGCGAGTGTGTCCTACGACATTCATAGGCGTGTGTATCCTACGGCATTCATAGGCGTGTGTGTCCTACGGCATTCATAGGCGTGTGTCCTACGCATTCAGAGGCCTACGGCGTTCATAGGCGTGTATATCCTACAGTATTCATAGGCGTGTATGTCCTACAGCATTCACGTCAGCTTCGGTTGAAGTTGAACAGGTGTCCTCTTCGTCACGAGTGGAGGCGTTGATGGAGGTTTTGAAGGTCATGAAGTGGCTGTCCATAAGGGCACGTAGTAGGTTCACCTCACGAGGAGAGCTGTCTGCGGCAGGTTGCAGGCGAGTGATACTGGTCATTTTCCCGAGGGTGAGCGAAGCCCTTCGGTCCCCCAACGGTTGTTGAGAGAGCTGAAAAGGCGTTGCTATACGGGCGGCTGGCGACGGCGAGTACTGCTGCAGAAGGTATACGTTGACGGCGTCATAGTACGGTGAGAGGTGGAGGGGGGGGGGGGGGTGGGGGGGAGGGAGGAGCGATTCACTCCGGGGTCACCAATGTGACGACCGAGAGAGGGTTGTGAACTCAAAGGCAGGATGCAATCGACTGAGTTATATTATTGTGGAACACTCTCCTTATATACAAAACCTCAAGGCAACAGGACATGACAAGTTCACAAGACAGACAATGTCACAGAGGAAAAAACAGACATGAATTTTCATGTTCGTTTTAGTGCGAGGGAAGAGCGAAGATACCAGCATAATATATACAAAAGGAATTATGTACAATTGTGTGAAACACGGTTGGTACATGGCTTCCCCTCTAAAAATGACATACTGAACATGTTAAATAGGTGCCCTGAATCTGGAGAGGTAGTAGTAAAAACTGCGCCGATTAGCAGCAGTGAGTGGCTGTAGAAGTCGTTGGTTGGGGTGCGAGCAAGTGGTGCATGATGGGTGGCTGTGCTGCAGCTCCGGCTCGTCACGGGGTAGGCGAGTGTGTCCTACGGCATTCATAGGCGTGTGTGTCCTACGGCATTCATAGGCGTGTCCTACGGCATTCAAAGGCGAGTGTGTCCTACGGCATTCATAGGCGTGTGTGTCCTACGGCATTCATAGGCATGTGTGTCCTACGGCATTCATAGGCGTGTGTCCTACGGCATTCAGAGGCCTACGGCGTTCATAGGCGTGTATGTCCTACGGCATTCATAGGCGTGTATGTCCTACAGCATTCACGTCAGCTTCGGTTGAAGTTGAACAGGTGTCCTCTTCGTTACGAGTGGAGGCGTTGATGGAGGTTTTGAAGGTCATGAAGTGGCTGT
>NC_090738.1:109529760-109534760 GCF_036898095.1 Palaemon carinicauda
GGTTATCCTTGATAATGAGTCTGCCACAATGTTTTCTCGTCCTGATATGGCGATTACTTGGATATTATGTGCAGACAGTATGTATGACCATCTTAAAAGTTTAGGGTTGAGAGTAGTGGACCTATGGAGATGCGACAGAGGAGAGTGGTCGCTGTAGACGTAGATCGTGTCTTGTCCATCAACATAGATCTCGTATCTCTGGATGGTAGCTACGATGGCGAATAGTTCTTTCTCCACAGTGGGCCAATTTAGTTGGGAACCCATAAATCGTCCACTGGAATAAGAGACTGGTAACAGATCAGCTAGTGGGGGCAGGTTTCCTGTTATGGCTGTTATTGGAGCAGGATGCTGTAATAAAATGCCCCCATATCCAAGATCACTAGCGTCTGTTTGGAGATAGAATGGTTTGGTGAGGTTAGGTGCCATTAATATAGGAGGAGATGACAAGTAAGTTTTTAGCTGGTTAAATATTTGATCATGTTGCTGGCTCCAAGAAAAATTTACTTTTGAAGAAGTTAAAGCAAATAGTGGTCCTGTGAACGGTGAGAAATTTGGACTGAACTTAGAGTAATATCCTACCATACCTAGAAATCTTTTTAATTCCTGTTTGGTAGTTGGAACAGGATAAGAAGTTATGGCGCTAATATTTGCATCATGGGGTAATACTTTACCACTGCCAACTCGATGACCAAGGTAAGATACCTGACCTTTGCAAAAATTACTTTTTGCTAAGTTGATCGTTAATCCATGTTGTTTCAACCTTGAGAAAACTTCTTTTATCTTTTGAATATGGTTTATCCATGTGTCAGAGGCAATAATGATGTCATCTAAATATACAAATACTTTTTCCAAGTCCTGTAAAATTAAAGACATTACTCTTTGGAAGGTGGCAGGTGCGTTGGCTAATCCAAATGGCATTACGTTATAACTAAATAAGCCAAATGGAGTGATAAATGAAGAAATTTCCTTTGCCGTTTCTGTTAATTTAATTTGGTAATAACCCTTCAACAAATCTATTTGGGTTAAGTAGGTCGAATTACTTACTTGGTCAATGATATCTTGTATTCTTGGTAGAGGATACGAATCTTTAATTGTTAAATTATTAATCTTCCTGTAATCGGTACAAAGACGAAATTTACCATTTTTCTTTCCTACTAGGAGACATGGGGAAGCCCATGGTGACGCACTGGGTTCTGCCAATCCTTCTCTTACTAAGTAGTTCACTTCTTCTTTCATGATACCCAATTTCTTCTGTGATGTTCGATAGAAAGCTTGTTTAATGGGTGCAGCACCTGGTTGTAGTTTGATGTCATGATCTAGCATGGTGCATCTGCCTGGTTTATCTGAAGTTATACTAGGAAATTCATGGAATAAAGCTACTAAAGATTTACATTTTGATGCAGATAAGGGTTTTAGATAGTCTGATAAGTTTTCCAAGATCTTTGAGTTTTGAGAATCCTGCCAAGATGCAGTTATTGGATCATCTGTAAATTGATCCATAGGACAATCTATGTATGGTATGGCACTAGTAATCATTACCGTTTTATTTTCAGCTGTTGAGGGAGACAAATAGGCCTTTAAGAGGTTTATGTGGACTAATTGAGTAGACTTACGCTTATCTGGAGTGGCGATTATATAGTTGGTTGGCGAGATACGTTGAGTGATGGTATAAGGTCCCTGGTATTTCTCTCGTAGGGGAGAGCCTGCAAGCGGATGGTATAGCAGCACTGCATCTCCTACTTTGAAACTTCTGGTTTTAGCCTTTTTATCATAGTTAATCTTCATCTTCTCTTGAGCTGTTATCAAGTTAGTTTTGGCAATGGAGTGAAGATCTGAAAGTTTCTTGTTGAGTACTGAAATATATTGGGAAAGAGGTACCTCATTATCTCCCAACTTTAGGATGCGTTCTTTGACTGAACTGAGGATAGTTCGTGGCCGTCGACCGAAGAGTAGTTCAAAAGGTGACATACCAGTAGACTGATTTCGAACTCCTCGTATGATGTACATGATCAGTTCCAAATCGCAATCCCACTCGTTACCTGAACTATGGATGTATTTCCGGAGAAGATTTTTAATGGTCTGGTGAGTGCGTTCTAATGCTCCATTGGTCTGTGGATGGTAAGCTGAGGATGAGACTTGGGTTATATGGTAATCTTTCATAGCTGTTTTAAAAGCATGACTCATGAAATTGGTTCCTTGATCACATTGTAGTTCAGTTGGAAATCCTACAACAGTAAATATGGACACTAGTGACTTTAGGATGTTCTTGGCTGAAATGTTTCTTAAAGGTACTGCAAATGGATAACGGGTAGTTGGGCATAAGGCCGTAAGCAAGTATTCATGTCCCCTTTTTGTCTTAGGCAAAGGGCCTACACAATCTACTATGATCTTACTGAAAGGTTCTTTAGGCACAAGTATAGGTTTTAAGGGTGCAACTGGTACTTTTACATTAGGACTACTTACTTTTTGACATGTTGTACATGTTTTTACGTACTCTTTAATGTCATTCTTCATGTTTGGCCAATAAAAGTCTTGACTGATGCGTTCATATGTTTTAGTGATACCAAGATGAGAGTCAGCAGAGTGAGACAATTCTAGGATCAGAGGTCTTATATCCTTAGGAACAACTACCTGGAATAGATCCTTCCAGGTTTTTAGACGACTGTTCTTGCTGGACCTGAATTTTCTCATTAGTACATCATTATTAATATAAAAATAAGAACACTTGTTGGTATCCTTTGGTTTCACTTGGTTGAAACACTGCTGTAGAGTGACATCTTTCCTTTGTTGATAGCTAAAGGAATCAGGTTGGATCTTATATGTACTCATCAACTCGTTGAAATCCATAGGTTCAGAGACTGGCAACGGGTTTGATGATGATTCAGTAGGGGTGTCCTTTTTCCTGCTTCGTGTCACTGCTAAGCATTCCTCCTGTACAACATCACCTGGAGATACTGCTATTTAGTTTGTTAAGACAACAGAGTTAGCTATGTCATTACCCAGGATTACATCAACATTCTTGCATGGTAACAGTTCTGGATTTACAGCTACTTCAGTAGTTCCAGAGAAATAAGGACAATGAAGGTTTACATTAATGAGAGGCAACATAGACTTACTGGTTAAGTCATTAACTGCAACATACCTGTGAGTTTCACCTTTAGGTCGTATTACTTTAGGAGAGACGATCGTTTGAGAGGATCCAGTGTCTCTGAGTATGGTTACAGGTTTACCATTTATTTTGCCTGAGCAAGTGAAGGGTGCAAACGCTTGCGACTCGTGTGATGCACAATGGAAGGTCTTTTTCTTCTCCACCTTAGGTTTTGGTTCCTGTTTGGGCAGATTCATTTGCTTAGGAGAGAATTGAGGGGGATTAGGTTTTCTCTTTAAGTATGAAGCTGCACAATGTGGATCAGGACATTCTGAAATATGATGTCCTTCTTGTTTGCAGTATGTACAAGTTTCCTTAGGTCTAATTTCTCTATATGGGGTTTTACCTACTTTATGAATAAGAGCATAGTCATCTGCCTTTAAAGCGGCTTTCTTAGGGTCAGATTCATTCTGCTCTCTTAGATACACATTATTGCTACCTGGTATTTTCCTTAAGAACTCCTCCATTACTATTAAATCTTTCAACTGCTCGAAAGTTTTGACATCTACTTTGTCTACCCACTTCTGAAACTGTTTAATCTTTCCATTCATAAATTCTAAAAAGGTCTGCTGAACTTGCTTCTGACTATTACGAAATATTTGCCTATAACCTTCCGCAGTAATAGAATAAGCATCAAGGATTGCCTGTTTAATTATGAAATAATCATGTTCCTCTAACATAGTGGCACATACAGATAATGCTTTACCTTTAAATGAGTTCCGGATGATCAAATACCATTTGTCCTGAGGCCAATTGAGATTCTTGGCTGTGTCTTCGAACACAGAAAAGTAGTTATCAGGTTCCCGTTCTTCAAATGTGGGCAGCAATTTCTGCACCTTGCTCACATCAAAGGGTTCGGGAATTAGCTTACCTTCTTCCTTTTCTTTCAGTCTTATAAATGCCAGATCCCGTTCTGTTACTGTGGCCGCTTCTCTCTCAATCTGCAGCCTAACACGGAGAGCGTTGTTTTTCTGTTCACTTGCTTTTTCTTGTTGCTCCAAAGCAGTTTCCACCTTGATACGTTCTAGGGAAGCAGCGGCAGCAGCCTTGCGCTCAGCAGCAGCGGCTTTCCTCTCTTCTAACTCAGCGGCGGCAGTTGCGGCTCGTTCAGCAGCAGCGGCTCTTTCTCGTTCTACCAGAGTTGCGGCAGTTGCAGCTCTTTCAGCAGCAGCGGCTTTCCTCTCTTCTACCTCAGTGGCGGCAGTTGCGGCTCGTTCAGCAGCAGCGGCTTTCCTTTCTTCTACCTCAGCGGCGGCAGTTGCGGCTCGTTCAGCAGCAGCGGCTTTCCTTTCTTCTACCTCAGCGGCGGCAGTTGCGGCTTGCATCTTCATCTTTTCCAACTCCAGCTGTAGACTTAGTTTATCCAAGTCACCATTTGGATTGGTAACTGTTAGAGCTCGAACGTCAGCCAATTCTTCTTCTGGAACAATATCTTCATCTACAAGGAAGTTCAAAATATGACTGAGAATTACACATTTTACGGCAGTTGCGGGAACCTGTACATCATAATGGCGAGCTAGATTCTTTAGGTCAGTTTTTGTGGCAACTGTGAGAGATTCCACATGATCCCGTGGTGATACAATAAATTGTTGCAAGTTGAAAGGCATTTTGAATGTCGCCCGTGGCGCAAGATAAGTACAAACTAAAATAAATATCCAAACTTTACAAGAATAAGTATAAGATCATACGATCGCAAAATAACAATCTTTCGATCACAGAAATACAAAATAGCGATCACAAAATTACAAGATCGAGAGATCACAAAATTACAAAATTATATGATTAGATCACCTTACACAAAAATAGCTTAAATACAAAATTAAGTCTCGCGAAACTTACGATAATACTATTA
>NC_090738.1:109539760-109544760 GCF_036898095.1 Palaemon carinicauda
CCCTGCCACACCCCCCGACAGGCAACACAGGCTGCCTGTGCGACAACGGGCCGCCAGCCGAGAGGAGGGGAAGATGCGCTGGAGGCCAGAAAGGACCGCCGATGACCACGGCCACGCCCCCAGACAGGCAACACAGGCCGCCTGTGCGACAACGGGCTGCCAGTCCAGAGGATAGGAGGATAAGGCCGCATCCACCAGCAATCCCCCAGCCTCAAGCACAGAATTGTAGAGAGGATAAGGTTTCTCTTTTAATTGCCGCTTTGATTTTCCTTTGACTTTGTTGCAGAGCTATCTCGGTGGAGGGTAACTCCGGAGAAATGCTGAGAGGGTGTTGTGATTGTCAATAATGTGTTTGACAATTTCTGTTGCTGTTGCAGGAGTATTGGGATTAAGATCCTGCCGAAGTATGCTTGTTTCCTGACATTGCTGTAAATTGTGCTGTAAAGGTTCTTCCGTGTCCTGATTACAGTACTTGCATGGTCTGATTGGTCTGTGCTGTGCTGCAGGGTCTTGGACGTTATCTAAGATGATCTGCCAGTTGCATAGATATCCCAGTCGCAGTCTGCATATGATTACTGCGTCCTGGCGAGGTGTTTGTCTCGCAATTGGGTGTGGTAATATGTTTGTGGCTTCAATGTACCACTTTGCAGATCTTGAGCCATCAAGGAAGGCCCTTCTAACTTCACTAGTCTTTTGAATGTTGCAGTAGGTGGCCATTTTATTTTGAATGGTTTTTAATGACTGTTGCAGAGTGATGCTGATAGTTTGGCACATTAAGGCCGATTTAGCTAGGTGGTCGACCTCATCGTTGCCAGAGATTCCTGTATGACTTGGTATCCAGTTCAAGGTGACTTGCCTGTTGTTTCTTTGGTGGAGCAGGGCTAAGAATTTAATTGCAGTGATAAGGTGCAAATTCTCTGTGGGCTCATTGTTACTGAGGGCCATTGTGGCTCCTCTGGAATCTGTATGGATCGTTGTGTTACCATTTTGTTGATTGGCAGAGTGTTCTAGGGCTTTTGCAATGGCCACTAGTTCAGTTTGCAATGTGGAGGCATGGTTGGAAAGTCTCCAATTTGCTTTATATCCTGATGTAGAGATAACTGCAGCCGCAGCTGCAGGGATAGCACGGTCAACTGATCCATCTGTGTAGTAGGTATGAGGCGCAGGAGTGTTCCTGATTGCATCTGTTGCAGCTGCATTGAGTTGCTCTTGCGTGCAAAGAGCCTTGCTTGCTGCTGGTAGGATAGTGAAGTTGTATTTGATGGGATCACATGCCCAGGGAGCAGGAGGGATGTAGCCCTCAAACATTTGTTGTCCCTTAATTTTGTGAGCCTCGTTTTGCATCTGCATTCTTCTGAGTGTATCCAGTAGTTTCTTTGCATGGGAGCTGGGCGGATCAAGTTCTTCAGCAAGAGGTAGAAGCCTTTTTATTTTGTCATTGAGTGGCCTTTTCTGTCTGCGATGATTGACTTGAATATGATGCTGCTATTCCTTATGTCAATTCTGGCTGACAGGGAGATTAGGTTAGTTTCTGCTCTGAGTAGGCAGAGTCTTGTCCACATTAGAGAGCCACTGATGAGTCTCATGGCATTATTTTGGACCACCTCTAATGAAGCTTTTTGAGTGTCGGTCAATGCAGTAAGTGTGGGTGCTGCATAATCGATGTGGGATCGAATTGCTTGTAGGTAAAACAGCCTTAGGAGGTTATTGGATACTCCTTGTCTGAGGGAGGTCATTCGTTTCATGGCTGATAGACGGATTTTTGTCTTCTCTCTGAGGTAGGTTACTTCATTAGCTGCTGACAAGGTTTTGCTAATGATTACACCGAGGTACATGAATTGACTCACCCATTCGATGTCCTCACCTCTCAGTGTGAAATTTTGAGGGTTTTGCGAGCGTTTTATAGCCATTGCTTTGGTTTTGTTGGTATTGATCTTCAGACCAAGATCATTGCATTTGGCTTGGATCATGTCAAGAGCTTTTTGAGTGTTATTTCTGGCATGAGCTTTGTTTGGGCATACTATGCATATGTCATCCGCATATATGAATATCTCCACTCCTTTTGGGAGTTTTAGAGTGGCTATATTCTCCATTAGCAGATTGAACAGGTAGGGGCTGAGTATGCCTCCTTGTGGTGTTCCGTTTTCTAGGGGGATGAACTCAGTGGTTTTTCCTTGGAAAGTGACTCTGGCCTCTCGATTTTGTGTATAGTTTCGAGTCCAGGCCAGTAGGTGTCCTTTCACTCTTTTTTCAACAAGTGTAAAGAGTATAGCTGGTGAGCTGGCTAGCTCAAAGGCTTTCTCGAGATCAAGGAAAATGACAAAAGCTTTTTTGTCATTGATTGTTGAGAGGACATCTGTGATGCATTCTTGAGTGCCTATGCCATTTCTGTAGCCATATAGGCAATGATGTAGTTGGCCTATTTTCCACTGCAGTCTGTTCAGTACCATTCTCTCAGCTACTTTCTCTATGCAGCTTATCAAAGCTATAGGTCTGTAGGTATTAGGCTCCTTAGGTTTTGGAATAGGTTTAGTGTCCTGCTGGTTCCATGTGGTTGGACGTAGTCTTTCCGTGTGTGTCCTATTTATTAGATGCAAGTAGACTAATTTGGCATGGTTTCCCATGTTCCTCAGCATGCTATATGTGATAAGATCGGCTCTAGGGGCAGTGTCCTTCCTGCCTTTTGATAGGGCCGTATTTAGTTCTTCCATGGTATAGGGGTGATCAGTGTCATCTACCATGTTGCAGGCGGCTTCTATGATGTTGTTCATGATTGGGAGCAGAGTTCTCTGCCTGTTGATGGTTGGCAGAGGTAGATTGATGCTTTTTGCTCTGTCCGCAAAGTTGTTGGCAATCCTCTTGGCTTCAGCTAATGGGTCTGGGTGTGTAACTCTGGGAGTATTATATTTCCCAGAGACTTGGTTAAACCAGCCCCATATTTTGGCTAGGGATGTGCTGAAGTTGACCTCGTTGCACCATGAGTACCATTTGTCTAGTTTTACTTCCAGTGATACTTGTACAGAATGCTTGATGATTTCTACAAGTAGATTATGTAGTTCATCAGTTCTGTGTCTCCTGAGAAGTTTCCTGGTCCTGTTTATTCTAGCATTCATTTCTTTGATGCGGCTGTTGTAGTACCAGGCATCGGCATGTTTCTTCTCAGAGTACTTTTTTTGTGGCATGGATACACTGGCTGCTACCTCTAGTTGTTTGCTGAAGTCGGTAGATAGGGTGGAGATATCATTATGTGTTTGATATATTCCAAGGCCCACTCTGTCATAGCTGTTTTGAATTTTTCCCAGTCAGCAAACTCCGGGTTCCACCTTTTTGGGGGTGGAGGAGGAGGTGGGTATTTCTGCAATTCGAGTGTTACTTCTATGGCAAAGTGATCGCTGGTTAGTACAGGATGTAATTGCCATTTAGCTCCTCTTTGTATGGCACTGGATAAGTAGGTAAGATCTAGACGACCTCCTTTTAAATGGATGGCTTCTGTAACAATGTTGAGCAGTGCTACATCAGGATAATCTTGCAGTAGGGCATTGCAAGTGTCTGCCAGTTTGATTTGTTTCGGATATAGAGTTCAGGAATTGATGATGAGCATTAAAGTCGCCTGCAATAATTGAGTCTTCGTTGGAGGCTTCTGCAAAGAGTGCCTCGGCATCGATGTATTTTGCTGGGGATTTATATATGTTGTGGACTGTTAACATTGTGGTTAGGAGAGATATCTGGATACTTAGCGTCTCAGCCTCGGTCCCACAGTCAATGCTTGGTAGTAGTTTGGAGTGGATACTGCCTTTAATGAGGGTAGTCAGTCCTCTTGTCGTTGGTGATTGATACGTTGTGTATACTTTGTATCGTGAGAACGAGAATGGTGTGTTCTCATTAAGCAGAGTTTCTTACAGTATGATAATGTCAGGGTTTTGCACTGAAGTTTGTGATTGAAGAAATGCAAACTTGTTTCGAAGTCCACAGATATTCCATTGGAGCACTTTTACCTGCGTATTGTGATTGTTGCAAGTGGTTGTATGAGGTCCATTTGCATTGGGAACTATGAAGGGAAATGAGCTTCTAGTTCCTGGGCGGCGTTGTCAAACACGAAGTCATCCAATGACTCCTGTGAGAATTTGATTTTGCGGGATCGCAAGAAGTTTCGGAGGATGTTGCTGATGGCTGCCAGCAGAGCACCCATGGGACATGCAGAGATGTCGAACTCACTGATGTCTCTGTTGAAAGGTTGTTTGGAGGGGCATGAGGCGCTAGATTTACTTGTGGAGGTGGAAGGTAGGTTAGGAAATTCTTTTAGGGAGTGGGAAATGTTAGGTGTGTGGGTGGTAGGTACAGAGGAGGATGGGTTGGGTTCTGGTTGTTTTGGCTGGGTGAGGGTAGGAGAATTGGTTGGAGAGGTAAGTTTTAGAAGTGAGGGAGTACGGGGAGTATGGGTTGGGGATCTTTTTTCTTTGGATGGAGGTTTAGGTGGCCGTTGAGGTTTAGGAGGGTGAGGGGGAATTGGTGGAGAGGAAGGTTCAGGAATGGAATGTCTGGAAGGGTTAGGATTTTGTTGGGAGGAAGGTGTAGGGTTTTGTGTAGTTGGATGTGGCTGCGTTCGACGCTGTTGATGTGGATGGAGGTTGTAGTGGCGGTCAGCTCCTTGGCGGTCTGCTATTCTCTGAAGTCTATGGGGGCATCTATCATGCCAAGCATGATGGGATCCTCCACAGTTAGGGCAACGGGCGATGGTTTTATGCCCTGCTTTGTGCCTGGCAATACAGTAGGCGGTGGGGTGTTGTCTGCTGCTGCAGACCCCACAGATCTCCGGACCTGTGCAGCGGGATTTATGGTGTCCAAACCTTTGACACCGGAAGCATCTGAGTGGCTCTTTGATGTACTCTTCGGTGCGGAAGGTGCCCCAAAGGCCGAAGGATAGGTGAGGAGGGCGAGCTCCCTTGTGGACTGCCTCCAGTTTATGTGATCTGCCTCCGGCCTTTCCCTACATCTCTTGA
>NC_090738.1:109552260-109567260 GCF_036898095.1 Palaemon carinicauda
ATCACTAAACCACATATGAAAAGGAATGGGCTAATAATTAATAGGATATCTCTCTCTCTCTCTCTCTCTCTCTCTCTCCTCTCTCTCTCTCTCTCTCTCTCTCTCTCTCTCTCTGATATATCAATACGTACATATATTTTTCCATTTCATTCCGTTAACTAACAAATTTTCTGTCCCTCTTTCAAAGCTTCAAAGTAAGGTCTTTAGGTTTCATTGTCATAATTCAGTTGGTTTTCATAAAGCATAGTTCCCTATTAATATACGGAATAGTTTGGAAGAGAAGTTTTTCTTTTGAGAAATTCTTGACATTAACTTTAAATAAATTTTTTGTGGCGTAACTTCTTATGAAGTTTAGAACTTCGTTCACTTCTTGTTCTTTAACTTTGACGATAATTAAGAAAATATATACATCAGATCCTTCAATCTTTTTATTTTTTTTATTTTATTTTATTTTATTTTTTTTTTTTTTTTGCATTTATTTACAGTGAGGAAAATGATATAATTTAGGTTCTTACTGGATTATCTAAAATCTATTATTCGTTGAAGACACTCTTATATCAGTTTACGATGCTCTTTTCTGTTATTTCGAAATTATTTTCATTCCAGAAATATCTTGAAAATTAATGTTTTATTTTCCTTTTCCTTTAGAACACACATGCCATATATATGACTTTTTTCCCCATTGATCCATGATAAGTGTCCTATTATATTTACCTAATTCAAGATATAATCAATTGTGTTAATTGATGTTTTGGTTACAATTGTAATTAGATATTGTCTGCATGAAAAAAATAATCGTATTTCCGGTTGACCTTCTTATTGATTTATATTATCATTTTCATCTCCTTTTCTATTGTCGTTTATATCCATAATTTTTCCCTTATTCTTATAATAATAAAGAAACTTCTTAATCCCAATTGTTTGCTGATATGTCACCAAGGCAACGTATCCAAATCACTTCCCAAATCCAAGACACTTTTACAACATTTGCTGAAAACAGCAAATACAAATAAACTTACATCAATTCCATCTTATCCTCTATTCTAACTTACACACTTTTACTTTATCACTTTGAAAAATACTGAAAGTTCTGAATACAGGGCAAGAGAAATCTCCTTGATTGAGTGTTTTATTCCCTTATGTTTTAAATCTATGAATAATTTTAAATAGAAAATAAACTTTTGTTTTCATTGAAAATGGCTCGAAAATCTTGAACAAATATCTTACAAGTTAAGTCTTTCTTCTTTAAGCAATAATAGATATAATATTTAATAAACATTGTTTTATCATATTCAGTTATCATTATCTTTAATTTATACAAATATTCTTGTGTTTCCTAACCTTTATTTTCAAATATAAGTAATCTCAATACTCGTTATGGTGTGAAATATGAGTTTAATTTTGATATAACAAGATATTCAAGCAAGATTATCTGATTAGAGACGAAAAATATAATTTTATACAAGTAATATTTTCAACTTCATTCCCATCCATAGTACACTATGTAAACATTTCTTCAATATTCCATGTACATTTCTCATCAATTATCAGTTACTTATGTTCTATGGACCTGTTACGGGGAAAAGTTGTTTGGGCCATTGTGTACCATTTTTCTTTCATTTGCCTTTTGACAAGTAAAAAATAAATGGTTAGTCCACGGCACTTTAACGACAGTATAGTCGCTCTATATTCATGTAAAAATATAACCGAAAAAGTAAATTGATTTTCTACTAAGGAATTTAATCAATTGTTCATGTCCTTTGCTTATATGACATTTAAACTTCATTAACGTTTTAAAGCAGTTCGAAATTTCCATTGGAAAGTGAGGAGCCCACTTCCCAGATTTTCCCTGGTTCTATATTTGAGTTATTTTTTCCATTGTCGTTGTTTTGAAAATATTTTGAATAAAAATATGACAAATGACTTTAGTTTTGCTATTTTTCTGTATTTTAGAGCTAGATTCACCTACGCTAGCCATACAAACATACCTAACGCTTATATTACATAATATTCAAAAGTTACCCTTCCCTGAAAAAGGAAAATATTAACCAAAATAAAAATATTCACGGATGAATATTATAGTTTTTACAAATATATATGAATAGATAGATACATAAATAGATAGATTAATCGATAGATAGATAGATAAATAGATAGATATAGAGGGGAGTGAAATGTAAATATATACGCGCTCATAAGAGGTTTAGTTAGGAATGAAAAGTCATATCCGCCAGGATTTGAAAAATAGTTGTTAAAACAATGGATGCAGACAAGAAAAGAACTTGGGCTTAGGCCTGACTCACCCATGTTCAACTGGTGTTGTCATAGAATCCTTCTCCACATCAGCCAACGAGGCTCTCTCATGATTATTTGCTGCTACCACCGAGATCTGTACTAGTGGTAGCTGTAACACTCGTCAACATGTGCTCTCACTCAGGCTTTTCAAATGCAAATCAAATATTCTGTTGATAGAAGAAAATAACATGGAAGCTCAGTTGCTCTCAAAATCACCAATGGCATTTTGGGTAAAAAGGAGCAAAAGAATATATTTTAGTATTATCAAAAAGTTTTTGAGATATATGAAGTTATATATTGAACGAATTATCTTTTACTTTATTTATGATTGATATCGAATTCTCAAACTTACCTAAATGTGGTTTTCATTAATAATTCCTGGAATCATGCAGAAGAAGGAGTAGAGGTAGTAGTAGTAGTAGTAGTAGTAGTAGTAGTAGTAGCAGTAGTAGTAGTAGTAGTAGTAGTAGTAAAATTTATGTAGAATATCGTATCAAAAACGCAAAAAAAAAAAAAAACTCTTGTTTTCCTATACTTTTCAAGTGCTGATATAATTGTGAATTTTAATTAAACTTATTTCGTTGAATTTTTCAGGCATGAATAAAAAATGATAATATTTGATCAATCGTATAATCAAAGTAAACTACTAACAATGAATCAGTGAAAACAATTTATAGTGCGAAATACAATAATCCATCCATGAAAATTCAGTGACTTAATTCCATGGACTAAATTACGTTTTCTTTTCTGTGTGGTGAGGGCGCGGGGAGGTGTTTAGATTTCATGCTATTGCTAATACGCAATTTTCTAGCAGTGGAACCGGAAATATTCGATTTCAAAACTATAATTTTGCTGACGGTTTGACCATTGACATCTGCCAGAAACATGCAGTGGGCGGGGCCTAATTAGGATCCCATTAATTCTACTTTTTTCAAAAGGAAAATCATTTGTAAATGTGTGAATACGCTGGAATAAGGATTTTTTTAATGGTTTACTCTTCCGATTCATAAATTAAAAAATCTCATTTTAATATATACCGAAATTGTTATAGCATATTTCTTTCATCCCGTTTTGAAAATATACGTCAAGACGATCAGTGTCTTTTTTGGTATGCTGAAATAAAATATGCAATTAAGGCTGCAGATATGTAATTGAAAATGGATGGTAAAAAAAAAAAAAATGTTCAAAAATCTTAATCTAAATCTCAATGATGAAATAAACACTGATGATATTTTCAAGTACAGAAATGAACAACGATAGTTTTTGTAATTTTTCATTTTCCTCTATTTAGCGCTAATACTTATAATAATAGACGGGTTTCCCTGTGACTCATAAGGATAAGTTTTTTGTTAGATGAAGCAGCAGGATCTGCAGCCGATATTATCTGTTTAGGTTATATATAATATATACGTAAATAGTATATATTCATAACAGTCCTGGGATCTGTGAAACATTTTGAAAAATAGAAATCAAACCAAAAAGATATAAAACATCTAAAAGTTTAAAGCTTTTCAAATAAAGAAACATGTGGAAAAAACTAACTGGACAATTAACAGATACTCGTTACGTAATACATCAAATACATATTATATAGATTAACTTCATTAACCAGAATTAAGTACAGAATTGTTATATAAACTTTATAGGATATTATTATTATTATTATTATTATTATTATTATTATTATTATTATTATTATTATTATTATTATTATTGGCTAAGCTACAAACCTAGTGGGAAAAACAAGATACTATAGGCCAAAGGGTCCCAGCAGGGAAAAATAGCTCAGTGAAGAAAATATAACAAGGAAATTAATAAATCACAAGAGAGGTGATAACAATCAAAATAGAATATATTAAGATCATTAACAACATCAAATTAAATATATTGTATATAAACTATAAAACGAAGAGAAACAAGATAGAATAGCGTGCCCGAGTGTACCGTTAAGAAAGAGAACTCTAACCCAAGACAGTAGGCTACCCAAGACTAGAGAACAATGATTTGACTCTGGAGTGTCCTTCTCCTAGAAGAGCTGCTTACCATAGCTAAAGAGTCTCTTCTACCCTTATCAACAAGTAGCCACTGAACAATTACAGCTCAGTAATTACCTGCTTAGGTGAAAAAAAAAAAAAAAAAAAAACTGTTTGGTAATTTTAGTGTTGTCAGGTGTATGAGGACAGAGGAGAATGGGAAAAGCATGGGCCAGACCATTCGGTGTATTTGTAGGCAAAGAAAAAAAATGAGCCGTAACCAGAGAGAGGGATCCAATGTAGTACTGTCTGACCAGTCAAAGGATCCAATAACTCTCTAGCGGTAGTATCTCAACGGGTGGCTGGTGCCCTTGCCAACTTACTACCTCTAACGGATATCAGCGATGCTCTATACTAAAGATCATTGAAACTAAAAGTTCTATTGTAGTATTGAAGAATTGCGATACAAAACTTTTGTTAGTGACTTTCTGTCAAAATATAGACCTAAACATTAGATGTTTATTTAAAGCTCTTTAAATCTGCGAACTTGGAACTTGAAGACATAGTAATTAGATCCTCTATATGTAAAGTACATGTATAAATCATATGGATGGTTCTTAACATACACTTCGGATTAAATAGATATAACGAATAATCTTCAAAATTTCAAAGCTATTTACGTAAGTCTTATGTACAAGTCCTACAATTATATCATATTTGAAAACTTAATATTCTCCAAGAATGTCGCCGATACCTCAGTCTAGATCTAAAAATAAAAAGTAATATAAAAACTGGATTTTCACAGATAAAAGTTCATTCGTTTCAATAAATGGCTTTATTAAGATCACAAATAGCCACCATAAAGGCTTAATTACCTCCATCAAGGTTGTATTCAATTGTTTCTTCTAGTGTCTGCAACCTTATCCTCATTACGAGCTAGGGATCGAGGAATTTGGGGAGCCTATAAGTCGACCTGCAGAGCCATCGGCAGCCAATGCCTGGCCTCCCTGGCTCTAGCTTGACGGAGAAGGGGCTTGGGTGCTTATATGTATGTATCAACAGTCTCTTGGGCATTGTCCTGTCCCTTGGTTCGGATATTCATGAGAGACCTTTAAAGTTTTAAACTCACAATAGAAAATTTTGATGCTTTATAAATTTTTTTTCAGCTTTTACATGGCACGTGTAAACACTTTTTTTTCGTGTAGAGTGACGTATTGTTTTGTGTTCTTTTATGCTCCTTATATCTATTTTCTTCGCAGACATAATAGAAACATATCCAAATATCTTTTTTTTTTTTCGCTGAAAAAAATCGGTACGATATTTTTTTTTTTTTTTTTTTTTTTTTTTTTTTTTTTTTTTTTTTTTTTTTTTTTTTTTTAAATGAGGTGCATTTGCACTGACTCGCAGAGGTGCCCTTTTAGTTTGGAAAATTTTGCCTCTAGCTGATTGGTTGGACAAAATAATTCTAACTAATCAGCTATTAGGAAACTTTTCTGAGCTAAAAGGGCTCCCCTGCGAGTCAGCGCAAATGTGTCTCATTAAAGAAAATGGGAATACCTCTAATTATTTTAAGACATCGTTAGTGTATCATTAAATTATTTCAAGTGCCAAGCTATATTTTACTTCTGTTTCTATAGTGTATGTTATAAAATTCA
The DNA here is from genome assembly GCF_036898095.1 of Palaemon carinicauda. Taxonomy (NCBI): domain Eukaryota; kingdom Metazoa; phylum Arthropoda; class Malacostraca; order Decapoda; family Palaemonidae; genus Palaemon; species Palaemon carinicauda. The sequence goes on from NC_090738.1 coordinate 109,558,184, forward strand.
AATTATTACAATATTTGCTTATTTTTTTTCTTTCGTATAAACATACTTGCATTGATGTTGACATATTTAGGCAATCACATTAACTATCTGTTATTTTCTTGAATATTAAAGTTTTGGTATCATCTAAATTAAGATGTCTCGTTCTTGACAAATAATTTGCTTTAAAATTTCCATAATTCAATGTTTGATTGCATCAAAGCTGTAATATCTCTAGAGGATGAAGTACCTGTATATCTCATAAATATCTGCCCTACATATCAGTAATACTTGGTGCTATGAGGATTCATCTTATTATAATCGCATGTAATCTTGCATCATATTTTCGCCTAATAACTTTTTTTTTTTTTTTCATGCAAACATTTCCACATATGATGCAGTGAGACCATAAATGCTTACCTATTGCTTGAGAAAAATCGTTTTTTTTACCGTGATAATATTCATTACAGTAAATGAAATTTTGCGTGAATTGAAGCATACAATTCTAATGAGATTATGCAGCCTTGGGTACATACTGTAGAAGATGAGTTTGCCAAAATTATATGAAATTACCTCAAATCTCTTTTCCTTCGTGTTTTTTTTTTAACTGAATAAATAGATCTAAAAAAAATAGTTCTTAGAGTCCAGTCGAATAAAGAGGAAAGCAATGAATAACACAGCTTACATTTTCATAAAAGTTTTTTTTTATAGATGTCCTACCCCTTTTGAGAAAACAAAGTGATAGGAGTAGGCTTTCAATATACTTGCACATAGAAATAAATTTACAATAAGACTAGCGTTGGAAATGCCAATATGTATCATTCCACGTTCAGAATGTATTTCGTTTTATGTCATTTCTTAAAGAAGGATTCATGAATATGACGATAACATATTATAAGACACAATTGCTTCTCCGTTGGATTATGTGAAGACAAATTTATCTCAAGAATTTAGTAAGAGAATTTTATCTGACCTTTTATCAAATTCTGAAGCGTATTTCTGTTTTTAAGAAGCAAAGGTTTTATAGATAAGATTTGAATTTCTATTCATAACAGATTTCAATCTCATGATTTATTTTCTATCAATTATATTTATTTTATAATTTTCTATTTATCAAATTTAGATTTATTCGGCCTAGCTCTTTAAGAGTCGAGCTAGATTCATTAAGGGTTTGAAGATCGCTCATGAACGGCAGAGACAAAAAAGATAGTGACAATGCCCTAACAGGACAATGCCCGAGAAGCTGACTATACATTCATATGAATAAGCGCCAAAGCCCTTTTTTTCCACACAAGGTAGGACCAGGGAGGGCCAACAATGGCTGCTAATGACTCAGCAGGTACACCTATAGTCTCCCCAAAACCCCACATCCTTAGCTCACAACGATGGTGAGGTTGCAGAAACTATTGAGTTCCAGCGTCCAGCATAACACTAGGCAGGGAAGTTTCTAATAGACTGGTAAATCTCCACCTTTTGATAATAATAATAATAATAATAATAATAATAATAATAATAATAATAATAATAATAATAATAATAATAATAATAATAATAATGAGGAGCCTCAGATTGCCGCCTTTAGGAAGTTCGTTAATCATGTTTTGGCTGTCCATTGGCTTAACTCAAGTCATAGAATCTGTTTGTCGGAGGCTGAGACAGTAATCCGCCATAATTACTCTGCCCAAAGAGCTATTTTGGAGTTAACTTAATCATCCGTCCCCAAGGTCATAATTTCATTATAAGTCAATGTATGTTTTTCTTTACTCATGTACAATCGTCTTTTCTTAAATCTTCGGCCTCATCAAGAAACTGATCGCTTAAGGATCCCCTTTTCTGCAAGGTCTAATCCTGATCAATTGTTTTAAATGTTCTTTTCGTAGCTATTACACATTTTTTAAGTTTATTACACACCAGCTGTCATGATTACTATATATATATATATATATATATATATATATATATATATATATATATATATATATATATATATATATATATATATATATATATATATATATACATATATATATACATATATATATATATATATATATATATATATATATACATACATACATATATATATATATATATATATATATATATATATATATATATATATATATATATATATATATATATATATATATGTGTGTGTGTGTGTGTGTGTAAGTTTAGGTTTGTATATCTGTGTACAGTATATATACATATACATTTATATATACATATGCAAATTGATGTATAAACTTTCTATACCATTCAATTAGGGACAGAAATCTTATTCAAAAACTTTCATTACATAAGTGAAAAATAATTAAGAAATCTCCTTCGGTAACAATAACCCTTTCTATCGGAAATTGTTTTTTTTTTTTTTTTTTCCTATGGCAATGGCAATATTACCGTTGGATTTAAAATCATCATTTTACATTTGCATTGAGATTTTTTAATAAAACAAATGATTCATGGTGGTTATACCGCTGGAATAAGGTTAAGTTTATTCGTATAATGAGGATAGTCGTGATTATAATGTTTTCTTGAGATTAGTAGCTGCAATATTATCTCTTCTAGGTTTGCAGATCAATTTTATGATCTTAATTCAGAAATGTCGTGAGATCAAATTCAATTATGAAGATTGTATGATCCCTTAACCATTCTTGGTATAATATTGATCTCAGTCTTTTCTATGCAATATACCCTGAGCAAAAACAGGTAACCTCCATTCAAGTTTCTCACTAAACAGAACAATGCTAATGGTGAGCTACAAAAGATCAATCTCTAAGTCTGGTATTGTTTATTTATTTTGCTGTAATGAAATGATTTCCCAGTAGCCTACTTAATGCATTGCGATGGAGACAGAGAAGCTTATCACAATCAGGGTATAGTAACTCGGTGGCTATCCTAGAAATTTACTTTACCTTTGGTCCTGAGCTCAAACCATTTCAAGTCTAAGAGATTCCATTTAAGCAGATCCTACAGTTCTTGTGAGCTAAAGATTGGTCAAGTGAATACATGAGAGAGCGGTAAAGTATCAAGATAACCTAAACCAATGACAAATAAGTACGAGAATCTGCGAAGTTCAACAAAACGAGGAGGCTTAAGGAACCTCTCTAAAACCACTTTCTAAGAAAACCAGACCATCTTAGCCCTTATACCACCTCAAAAAGGGAAAGGATGTCTGTAATCTCTAGTAATTTTTCTATCAGCACAAACATACACAGACACACACATACTATATATATATATATATATATATATATATATATATATATATATATATATATATATATATATATATATATATGTATATATATGTTTATATATATAAATATATAAACATATATATATATATATATATATATATATATATATATATATATATATATATATATATTCATATATATATATATATATATATATATATATATATATATATATATATATATATATATATATGTGTGTGTGTGTGTGTGTGTGTGTGTGTGTGTAGGTGTGTTTATATGTGTCTGTGTTAACGCAAATATGAAAATATACATACATATATATATATATATATATATATATATATATATATATTTATATATATATATATATATATATATATATATATATATATATATATATAAATATACTGTATGTGTTTGTATTTGTATGTATTCATATATTGGTGTATACGGTAACTTTAACTAATAAAATATTCTCGATATAAGTTAGTTCATAGTTTTGAAAAAATAAAAATTCTAAACAGTAAAAAAGATTAGCAAAATTATTGCATTATAGTTTTAAATAGCCCCAAAAATTTAAAGCAAAAGTTGGATTACTTGTTAAGCTGGTTCAACAACAAAACTTTCTCCCCGACCTATTTTATACTTGGCTGAGTGAAATTAGATAATATTATGCTTATACAGTATATTCTACTTAAAAGGAACGTATCTCTATAGTGAAAATGATTTCATCCACATCTCTTATTATTATCAAAATGTTTGAAATTTTTATTATTATCATCATCATTATTATTATTATTAATATTATTATTATTATTATTATTATTATTATTATTATTATTATTATTATTATTATTATTATTATTATTATTATTAAAGGAACAACCCGAAAAGAATATTATTTCAATTAGAAAATTAATCTATATCTTCAGCTTTGGAAATATATAATTTTTTATCATATCCTCTTCACGTTTTATCATTCAAAAGCTGAAATTGCATCAGCTAATAAATAGAGTACAGCTTCAATTCAAGTTATAATAATCATCAACATCTTGTTCATTAGAATTAGGGGTCTCTCTCTCTCTCTCTCTCTCTCTCTCTCTCTCTCTCTCTCTCTCTCTCTCTCCACATGTCGTCTTTTAATATGAGAAATTTCCCTCAACGACTTCTCCTCAAGGAACCAATAATCGCTTCGGGTTCCCTCACTTCGCTTAGGATTTATAATAGTGTTATGAATTTCATTAGTATCTTTGAATAGCATCTTATGCTTCGGCTCTTGGATCATGCATTTCCCAATCTCATTTTCTTAGGGGTGGATCAGTTATTGAAACAATAAATTAAATGCTTTAATACCTAAAAATATCTCACACAAAATTCTAGTTTAATGATTTGACCCTCAATATTTTTTAATAAGGAAATGCATACGTTTGGTCGTATAGAATTTTTTATAAATCATAATCAAACAAGAACAACAACTACTATAGTTAAAATCATATGATCTGATTGATAATTGCTATTCTAATTTTATCTTTTCCTATTACTAATTACACAACTGTTGTCTGATAATATGCTATTTATACTTCATATATTTTGAAAACTAAATCGACTTTTCAAGTTAGTCGGTACATGCACTGTTCAAACTGCAAAAAGGCGTTACTCATTTAACAATCATAGAAAACAGAATATGCATAATATCCATATCTCTATCTTCAACAGGTAAATAAATCATCGTATGTATTCCATATTCAGCGAAACCATTGCTCTTTTAAATAACTCATTCCAAAGTAGGCATTTTATTAACACATATCTTCATGAAGAGGAAGATAGAATGATACTTTTTCTTAATTGAGGAGAAATATGTAACATGATCTAGTTAATTGAAAACACTTTCTATATCTAAAAAGTTTTTATTTAAATCTTTCTTTCTCCGAAAAAGAGATACAAGATAATCGTTTTACTAATTGAACTTATATTTCCAGTTTTGCATATATACAATTATACTTAAAGGGTATGACTGTTTTTGAAGCTTTTTGCTTAATTTTCAAATATATTCTCTTCACATCTTATCATTCAGAATACTTTTACGAACACTCGAAGACACTGATAAGAAGACGTCATATTTGGAACATGTCCGGTAATGAATAGAATATAGATTTCATTTAGGTTATAATTACCACCAACATATTTTTCATTACAAATGAGGATTCTCTCTCTCTCTCTCTCTCTCTCTCTCTCTCTCTCTCTCTCTCTCTCTCTCTCTCTCTCTCTCTCTCACATTACGTTCATCACCTCTTTCAACATGACAAGTTTCCCTCATCGACTTCGCCCCAAAAACCAGTAATTGATCCAGGTTCCTTCGCTTTGCTTGTGATTTGTGAGTTCCATTAGAATATATAAATAGCATCCTACTCTCCGGGTCTTGGATTATATCATCCATAGATATATATGGGTGGGTAGGGGAATTATTCATAAGTGAACAGATAAATAATATTATATCAATTATAATAAAGAACACTTAAATTCGCATATCAATTCTTCATAAATAGTTTTGCTTGGAAATACATTTCATTTTACGAGTAAATGGCTTGAATCATTTCAAAACATTTGAAACTGTGTAGAAAAACCTCTTTAGTTAAGTTTTGTAGAGCTGATTATATATTATCTATCGTTAAGATTTTGTAGAAAAACTGCTTTAGTTAAATTTAGTAGTGCTGGTTGTTATATTAGCCTTTAAAATTTTGTATGGAGCAATTCCTAATTTTCCTGTTTTTAGTAATTTACTGCCACTTCTTACTTACAAATTGGTCAATACAGGCAATAATAGAATTCGAAAAAAAAATACACTTAACAACCAAAGAAAATATTCTAAACATGTTTGTTTGTAACAAAACCATCTCCATTTTTACCACATAAATATTTTTCTATATACATTCAATTTCCGAAGAAACTATTCATTCGCTTTATTCGCTTATAAAGTAATTTTACTAACATCACTTTAAGATTATTTGCATAAGTAACTAATAGATTATTTTTTTTGTTGAGAAAGCAAATTGTATGAAATATACAATCTACGTAGATGGAAACACTATATGTAATTTGAATTACTCCTTCTCTATCATTTCTAATTGAAGTGAAGAAGCAACCAAAAGTCATAGCTTTGGTAAATGGAATGTTACATTAATTTATATTCTCAGTTTTATCATATATATCAATTTGAGTAATTGCATTTGCAACGGCTTGTGGACCCGTTCCTCTAAGGTTCAATTACATTATCTTCACTTTCTATCCTTCAAAATATCACTTCGAAAATTGAAGATATCGTCAGGAGGACACATCGTGCATGACCCCAATCGTTAATAAATTGAATTTAGATTTCATCCAGGTTGTAATTATCATGAACATCTATTTCATTTCAGCCGAGGATCGTTATCTATCTATGAAACTTCAACACCCACTCCGCGGCTATCTCTCTCTCTCTCTCTCTCTCTCTCTCTCTCTCTCTCTCTCTCTCTCTCTCTCTCTCTCTCTCTCTCTCACATAACGTCCATCGGTTTTCTTATTATAAGTTCAGTCAACGTCTTCGTCTCAAGGAACCAATAATGTGTTTGGGTTTCCTGCCTTTGATCGCAATTTATAGTGTTGTTATAAATGTCACTGACATATATTAATGGCATATTTGCCTTCAGGGCTTAGATAAATCATTCATGGTTTTGTTTTTTCTCCCATTTTAGATGGGTATTAGATGATTGACTGGCAATCAGTTAAATACTTTCATAAGAGATAAGAAAATTTATCACACAGGGTTGTATGTACTTCAATGAGTTGAACTATTGTGTTAATTGTACATCAAACATTTTGTTTAAGAAATTATATCCGATTTGATTTGGATAGTTTGAAATTATTTTCACATTATTTGAAAAGGTTATAATTCTTAATTATTACTTATTATTACTTTGGTAGCATTTTTAAGAGGTATCTAGCATATTCCCTCTGTTTCAATATTCGTTGATTAAATTTCTTGCTTAAGATAAGGTTAGGATTTAATTGTTTTATGTGATCAACAATGAAGTTTGAATAATAGCAATTATATAAGCCGCCAACTATCTCTTAGCTATTAACATGGTGTTATAACTTGAATATTTGTTCTCTCACGTGAGTACCTGTGAACTGATATAAAATTCAATTTGAAAATACATTTTTTTCTTTTCTGAATGGTGAATATTACGCTACATATGTATTGCCGTATGTATTTGATTTGAAAATTAACTTTCACAAAGGTTTACGAAACATTTCGAAACCCTTCATATTAGTTCACCTGATTTGATTGTTTTCCTAAAACTTGTTACCTGATGTTAAATGTAAAATTTAGGACATAGGAAGTCTTCTGCATGATATTCCCAATCACTCCACCCCCTGGACTAAAAAAATACTCATCCTCTTCGGAGTTCTTTCCCAAACTGGAGCAAAATAGAAATTCTGGAACGAATGGCTCATTTGTTGATCAATGACCCCATCTGGAAATCCGATTTCTGTTGCGCTCAGTTTGCTTCGGGAGATGAACGAGAAATTAATCACAACTGCAAACAAAAGCTCTTCCTCTATGTCATCTAACGCTAGGTATTTTCTCTTCGCCTTTGAAGTCAAAATCAGCGTTGCAGATTATACGGTTCAAGCAAATGTAGAGAGACATTTCTTGGAAACGGTGGAAAGGAAAATAGAAGACCAGTTGACAAACGGAATACAAAGTCACGCTTGGAGGGATTTTGAAAACGGAAGAGAGGAATTGCTATTCCCCATACGATAGTAGATTCGAGTCCTGAACTTTTGTATTTCCAGATAAAACAATTCTCTCTCTCTCTCTTTCTCTCTCTCTCTCTCTCTCTCTCTCTCTCTCTCTCTCTCTCTCTCTCTCTCTCTCTCTCTCTCTCTCTCTCTCCTCTCTCCCTGTATATATTATATATACTAACTACAATCAAGTATTTTTTAATCATGTGATTATAGCACATATTTTAGGCTCAACGCGATGAGCTCTGGTATTTTCTTTATATATATATATATATATATATATATATATATATATATATATATATATATATATATATATATATATATTCATAATATAAATATATATGAGTACATATATATATACATTATATATATATATATATATATAAATATATATATATATATATATATATATATATATAATGTATATATATATATATATATATATATATATATATATATATATATCTTTATTTATATATATATATATATATATATATATATATATATATATATATCTATTTATTTATATATATATATAAATATATATATATATATATATATATATATATATATATATATGCATATATATATATATATATATATATATATATATATATATATATATATATATATATATATATATTAAGAGATAGGCGGATATATCGGTTTGTGTCTGTGCATCTGAGAGATTGTGAAAACTTATTTAATTTTGTTATTAGAAAAGTATACTTATAGTTATAAGGATTTTCATATTGTACAATTATAGCATCTATATATTATATTTTTCGGTAATTTTAACAAGAAATTGATATTTTGTCGTTGACAAAACAGAAAATAGATTAGGGATTTCACTAAACATATAATGAGTTTTGTATCTTTTCCACCATAAAAGCTAGTTTTTGTTCTACAGTGATTGAATATATAAGATTTTTTGTTTTCATAACTGCTTGCATTTCCCCAAGCTTTTCATCTTCAAGTGTTAACCTTACAGTAGATTTTTCTATTAAACCGTTAACACTACTTTACTTTGAATTTCTGCTATTCTCAAATAGTTATCCCTTGCATTATTCAATGAACTCAAAAAGATATTAC
>NC_090738.1:109578006-109580506 GCF_036898095.1 Palaemon carinicauda
ACTCTAGCTGCTAACTCATTTCTTACACCCGTTCTCACTCTCACCACTTCGTTCCTAACCCTATCTACTCGAGATACACCAGCCATGCTCCTCAGACACTTCATCTAAACACATTCAATTTCTGTCTCTCCATCACTTTCATTCCCCACAACTCAGATCCATACATCACAGTTGGTACAATCACTTTTTCATATAGAACTCTCTTTATAATCATGCCCAACCCTCTATTTTTTACTACTCCCTTAACTGACCCCAACACTTTGCAACCTTCATTGACTCTCTGACGTACATCTGCTTCCACTCCACCATTTGCTGCAACAACAGACCCCAGGTACTTAAACTGATCCACCTCCTCAAGTAACTCTCCATTCAACATGACATTCAACCTTGCACCACCTTCCCTTCTCGTACATCTAATAACCTTACCCTTACCCACATTAACTCTCAACTTCCTTCTCTCACACGCTCTTCAAAATTCTGTCACTAATCGGCCAAGCTTTTCTTCTGTGTCTGCAGCCAGTACAGTATCATCCGCAAACAACAACTGATTTACCTCCCATTCATGGTCATTCTCGTCTACCAGTTTTAATCCTCGTCCAAGCACTCGAGCATTCACCTCTCTCACCACTCCATCAACATACAAGTTAAACAACCACGGCGATATCACACATCCCTGTCTCAGCCCCACTCTCACTAGAAACCAATCACTCACTTCATTTCCTATCCTATGTATATATATATATATATATATATATGTATATATATATATATATATACATATATCTGAATAAATATATATATATATATATATATATGAATATATATATATATATATATATATGCATATATTCACATGCACATGCATGTATGTTATCACATGTATGCACACACACATATTTTTGTATACATACATTCGTATATATATATATATATATATTGTATATCTAAGTATGCATATACTGTATATATATATATATATATATACATATATCTGAATATATATATATATATATATATATATATATACATATATATATATAGGTATATATCTGTCGGAAAATTGATACAAAATAAGGAATATTTAATGAAGGGGCCACTAAATAGAATGAACTAAGTTTAGAATGATCAATCAATGAAAAGAAAATGTAAACGAAGTAAAAATAGTTTTCATCTACATAGTATCTTAATTTTGCACAAATAAAACATTCAATGCAACATCGCCCCTAAATATGGTAGAATCCCTCTAATTCTGAGAGTTTTTGGCAATCAAAATCTAAAGACTAATTTATAGTCTTAATGGAGGTAATTCCACGAGAGATGGAACTCTATCTCATATATCAGTGGGTTGGGGGATGAAAATGGGATAAAGTGACTATTTAGGGGTCATTATTTTCCCATCCTTGAGAGAGAGAGAGAGAGAGAGAGAGAGAGGAGAGAGAGAGAGAGAGAGAGAGTTTCTCAAACTGACCTGATATCTCCGTTTCTAAGCTCCTCCTATCTACAAAATTAAACTAAATTATTTCTTAATATCGACCAATTTATGTAAAAAAAAATGTCGATTTGCATCAATACTATTTTTAGTCATTGTTTTTTATGGCAATTTCATACCTATTGATGTAATATTAACACTATCTACAGCTTATTTACATGAAGCAAAGAGATCAGAAATAGATAACCTTTGGTAATACATAATTGAGTTTATTTTGGGCTGTGGATATATTTCTTTCATTATATCAATCACTCTTTCCTTTATCTATTGAACCTTATTCTCTAAAATATCTGCTTTCTTCAGATAGCCTCTTTCATTGTGTTCGCTAATACAATCTATAGCCAACTACATCCTCAAAAGAGTCACTATGCTTTTCTTAGTTTAAATATGGAAAAGAAATGAATATTCAAATTAAATATCTGTAAAAGCTTCTTTATAACCAATGAAGATAATTTGGGAAATAAATCCCAGTTGTGTTTTGAGATGCTTGTTGTTTCAGCCTTGTTATTATTTGATCACTTTCTAGTTCTTTTGAGAGTACCATAAAAAGGCGATTAGTTTTTTTAAATCTCTCTCTCTCTCTCTCTCTCTCTCTCTCTCTCTCTCTCTCTCTCTCTCTCTTGTGCATGTAAGTTTTTTATGAAAGAATACATGTGTGTTCAAGTGTATATTTTTCTAAATGTAATGTATGTTATATATGAAATTATGTTTTTAATAACCATATCTCCTCTAAAGTACTCCATTTCTATTTCTTTCTACATTTTTCACTGTTGGTCTGTTTGCTCACCTCTCTATCTGCCCTTCTATATGTATGTCTTTGTGGCTGTTTCTGTTCACCTTTTTTGGTATGGGAAAGAAAACCGGAAATATATATTTTGTTCATAGTTTGCATGGTGCCTTAGATTTATATTATCTGCAGAATGTTTGGACTAATAATTATCAGACAATATATCACTGAAATATGCTTTTCTGATATTTGGAGATGTTATCAAAAATACCCGTCTGATAATC
>NC_090738.1:109585506-109588006 GCF_036898095.1 Palaemon carinicauda
CATATTACTGGAACCGACATTCTTTGGTGTCAGTAATATCAAACCAGAGTTTTAGAAATACATTATGCTACAACATCACTTCGAAAATCTTGTGGTTCCTGCTTTGCATCTTTGATTTAGTAGAATATATAAAATTTTCGATCTCGTAATCAAAGTTTCCAGAATAATAAATGAGAAGTCTTCCTGAGTGTCTTGATTCTGATTGCCTTTTTGAATAAATGATTGTGAACCTGAATGTCACTGTGGCATGGATCTGTCTTGTCTTCAGTTTAGAGATGTTGTTCCTCATGGATTTTGATAATGCTTTTTTAATGTCATTCATTGTGTTGTGGAGTCTCTAATGTATTTTGTGCACAGAAAAGCATCTAGTTGTAGGTATACATCATATGGTGGGATAATGGAAGCGTTTACTATCATTAAATAGATCAAACAGTTTTCGAACATATTTTCATAAATTTTGCCGATAATTTATTTAACGAATTTACATTATTTTACTATTCTTACGTGAACGATAAAGATTTCTTAAGCACCTTATATTTACTGAGAAGTAAAATTGTTTTATTACACCTTAGCATGATATTTAAAGATTAAATTAGCAATTGTAATTTGAATGTCTTATTTTTGATGTATGGAATTATCGAGATAAACCGTAGTTGACAAATGAAAATTTCTAGCCCTGCTGACATGAAAAGGTATTGAAATTATTTATGATACATTTATGTATGTACGTATGTATGCATGTATGTATGTGCAAACTTACTCATAGGAATGACAGTGTTACGATAATCATCACCAAGGAGCATATTGGTATCAGTGACAGCTCACTGATTGAACGTATTAACGTGTACATTATTAGATTATATAGACTGGTGATGACTAGACTTATTGGTGACTAGCTGCAGCACCTAATACGCCCCTCAAAGAATTGACACCGATCGGAAAATACATCAATCTTTCATTATGGCGTTCACATTCTGAAAGCTGCCTCGTGATGCATACTCCAGCTATCGACTGCAGTCCTTGAGAGGCCTTCATAAAACCTTTAGTGGAATGAAAGTACTTCATTATACGACGTCGTTCTTCAAGAGGATGTATCGCAGTAGGATCATAAAAGGATCTCTTAATTCCGAACGTTGATATCCTTAAGGAGTAACCTGAGGGGAAAGGAAAGAGTTTTGCAACTGCGGCAGAACTTTGTCAATGGAAATGGTGTCATGGCAAAATTTCCCTCAGTTATTCATAAGTTCGAGTGAAACCACTTTAAGATAAATCAAACGAGTAGAATTCAATCCAATAAAACGGTCAGTTCGTAAAATAATCAATGTTGATTTAATCTATAGGTTCGTGTTCGTGTATCATTAAAAAAAAAAAAAAAAAAAAAAAAAAAAAACTCTAGGGAAATGAAATTACGCAGACAATCCCACATGTTGATATCCATAAATGAGTAATCTGATGGGGAGTGAAAGGGAGTTTTATGACTGCAGTAGGTCTTGATATGGGTCAACTGTTATATCCAGAGGTCCTTAAGGTTATTGGTAATTAAACATTCAAAAGTACTCGGTGTTGAAGTATCGAATACAATTCATCATGGAAGGTAACCAATAGTAAGTAAATTAGTCATTAAGGAATTGTAAATAAAAGTGTTTAGAAATAGATTTAGGGTGTACATTTTAGAAGACTATTTTTGGTTGTAGCTTTTTGGTATATGATTATTACTGGAGGCGGAAGAAAAAGAATTAATGAAATATTTGGTCCGTTTGCAAAAAATACGACTGAAACTGTTTTCTGAATTAAATTTTCTTGGTTCAATTGTTCTGGATCTTATAAACTTCCTTCGCTCAAGCATCAGAATAATCACAGCCTTAGTATTACATGTACATTACAAGTTGGTGAATGGAGCACTGTGCGTAAGGGGTTCTACGCAGTGCTAATGACCCTGTTGAATAAGTGTATGACGCGTATAATGATATTATTATTATTATTATTATCATTATTATTATTATTATTATTACTTACTAAGCTACAACCTCAGCTGGAAAAGCAAGATGCTACAAGCCCAGAGGCTCCAACCGGGAAAATAGTCCAGTGAAGAGAGGAAATAAGGAATTAAAAGAAGTAATTAACGGTTAAAATAAAATATTCCAAGAACAGTAACAACATTAAAATAAATATTTCATGTAAAAACTATAAAAACTAGAACAAAACAAGAAGAGAAACAAGATAGAATAGCATGCCCGAGTGTAGCCTCAAGCAAGAGAACTCTAGCCCAAGACAGTGGAAAGCCCTGGTACAGAGGCTATGGCACTACCCAAGATTAGAGAACTGGTTTGATTTTGGAGTCTCCTTCTCCTAGAAGAGTTGCTTTATATAGCTAAAGAGTCTCTTCTACCTTTACCATGAGGAAAGTAGCCACTGAGCAATTACAGTTCAGTAGCTATAAAATTGAAAGAAGACTTGTTTGGTGATATCAGTGTTGTCAGGTGAATGAGGACAGAGAAGA
>NC_090738.1:109593006-109613006 GCF_036898095.1 Palaemon carinicauda
ATTAAAGAATAACTCTTCCTGGAAATATGTACGAAGACAATAACCAAGAATAACGCTCCAATATAAAAACGCGACGATCAAGGAAATGCAGAAATGTGACCCTTTGTTCCATAAGCTGTCGCTCATAAAAGGTTATTTACGAGAAAAAAAAAATCCATCATCTATATTTTACCGGAATGATATTGGGTGCTGACACAGGAGCCTTCTATAGTGATGGCCTTATAGATTCCATTATAGCTGATATGCTTTTCTTCATGTCCGTGACTCATGTCTAGGATTAGATAATTTTTGGTTATGAACCTGATCGAGGATGGCCGCTTCCTTCACTTACAGATTTTTGTTAATACATTTAATATGAATTTGAGAAGAGATAAAGCTGAGGACAAACATCATACATATATATATATATATATATATATATAGTATGTATATATATATATATATATATATATATACCTAATCACGTTCGTGTTGATGGTGAAACAATGAAAGATTTGCACATATCTACAATTAATGATGCAAGTGCTCCATAAGTACAATATGATAAAATTCACTTTGCCTATATAACAACTTTTTTTTAAATACAGGTCGAAGTATCAACCTTCTATTTATCTGTTCTACTTTTGTATTTTGAAATGAACGTGTTTCATAGGCGCTCGTACACGGTAACGGTATTTCTCTTTTTTTTTTTGTCTTATCACTCGCACTTCCCTACACTGATAATAAACCAACATGTTTTATTTTGTTTCGATTTTGGTGACGTTCTTGCTAGCAAGTCCTGGTATATGAACTCGATGTCTGTTTAATAAAGTTAGTAGAATTCAACTCGCCTCTCAGTTATAACTTAACCACCCACTGGCACAATGTTAAATACGTTTCCCACACAAATATGAATACATTCTATATCTTATGTAATCCTATAAAGAAGAATCGCGCTCTGATATTATTATTATTATTATCATTATAATTATTATTATTATTATTATTATTATTATTATTATTATTATTATTATTATTACCTGCTAAAGTACAACTCGAGTTGGATAAACAGGATGCTATAAGCCCAGGGGTCCAACAGGGAAAATAGCCCACTGAGGAAAGAAAACAAGAAAAGATAAAACATTTTAAGAACAGTTATAACATCACAATAAATATTTCCCATATAAACTACAAAAACTTTAACAAAACACGAGGAAGATAAACAAGATAGAATAGTATGCCTGAGTGTACCCTCAAGCAAGAGAACTCTAGCTCAAGACAGTGAAAGGCCCTGGTACAGAGGCTTCAGGTCTATCCAAGACTAGAGAACAATGGTTTGATTTTGAAGTTTCCTTCTCCAAGAAGAGTTGTTTACCATAGCTAAAGAGTCTCTTCTAGTCTTGCCAAGAGGAAAGTGACCACTGAACAATTACAGTGTAGTAGTTAACCCCTTGAGAGAAGAATAATTGTTTGGTAATCTCCGTGTTTTCAGGTATATGAGGATAGAAGAGAATATGTAAAGAACTGGCCAGACTATTCGGTGTATGTGTAGGCAAAGGTAAAATGAACCGTAACTAGAGAGAAGGATCCTATGCATTACTGTCTGGCAAGTCAAAGGACTCCACAACTCTCTAGCAGTAGTATGTGAATGAGTGGCTGGTGCCCTGGCCAACCTGCAACCTACGTATAATGTAATTCAATGGTACTGGTAATTACACCAAATAAAATTAGCATGTACATTATTCAGTGGTCTTGTCTCTTTCATTCTTTTACTTTTGTGTTGCTTCAGTCAAATATATCTTATTGTTTCATTTCATATAAGTTTAAAGGCGTTTGTCTTTGTGAACATAAAAGAATGAATGTTCTCTTTAAGAACCAGGTATTGAAGTAAACTGATTTTTTGATTAAAAAAAACATTCGTCATAGGTGATGGGCTATAGAACTTGAAGAGAGAGAGAGAGAGAGAGAGAGAGAGAGAGAGAGAGAGAGAGAGAGAGAGAGTTCTTTTTATAGACACCAAAAAATAATAAACATCTCACAATGATTACAGAAAAATAGTAAAAAGAAGAAAAAAGAAGGAAAGGTAAGGTCTTTTGGTGTGTCAAAGTGTTGTGGCAAATAAAGATGACGTCCAGGTTGCAGAGGAAATTGGCAACTGGGGAAAAAAATGGCCGGTAGTCTCTTATTTTTCCCGAAAGTTTTTTTGCAAATTAGGTTTAAGCAATTTCTCTGAGGAAAAGATATTTGTGGATAAGAAAGGTGAGTACCAATACCCGGTCGTTAGTCTAAACCTGATTCATATAAAATACATATTCATACATCTCTCTCTCTCTCTCTCTCTCTCTCTCTCTCTCTCTCTCTCTCTATACTACGCTATGCACCAAAGGCCCCAAGATATATATATGATATATATATATATGACACATTTTTTGCACATTTAAACGTGTTTCTTTCATATTTGAAATATGAAAGAAACACGTTTAAAAGTGCAAAAAATTTATCATTAATCGAATGCCAAGTCCCAAACCTACCAATTAGCTACGATGGTGAAGATGGGTTGATTTCAATTCTAAGTACAGAAAACCTGAATTTGACAGGTATATGTATAGAAGAATTGTCATTGACTTTTATCTTTCTTCGTGGCGGAATGGTATGGTCACTGGCATACAGATATCCTGGCGAGGGTTCAAATCCACGCCGGTCCGATATCATAGTCTTTGGGCGGTTCCGCCTTGGGCTCTGATCCCGAGGTCGTTAAGAGAATCCAGACTTTAATGTATTAATATGGCTTATTTGAAATATATATATATATATATATATATTATATATATATATATATATATATATATATATATATATATACATGTGTGTACGTGCGTGTGTGTGTGTGTTTGCGTGTGTATGTAGTTGTGGGCGTGTTTTTTTGTGTGTGTGGATAAAAGTATTTAACTACTTCCTTTAAACATGGGTTATCTCCAAAGGAAACATAGTAACTGCCACCTTCATCTTTTAAAGGGTGAATCGCGAATGAGCCTCTGTGTAGAAAAACTTCCATATCATCATCTGCTTCATACGCTTATCCAACAGTGTCAATAGCACTACGTAGAACATCTTACGCACAGTGCACAATTCACCAAGATGTAATTTGCATGTACTACTAAAAACTAAGATTATCTTGTTTCTTGAAAGAATGAAGTTTTTAAGATTCGGAATAATTGAACCAAGAAAATGTAATTTACAAAACATACTTTCAGTCGTATTGTTTGTGAACGAACAAAATAATTCACTGTTTCTTCTTATTCAGCTTCCAGTAAGGATCATATGCCAAAAGGGGCATCCAAAAATACTCTTTTGAAATACACACCCTAAATTTATTTCTTAACACTTTTATCAACAATTGCTTAAGGACTTATTTACTATTCCTTACCTTCCATGATAGATTGTACTCACTACCTTCAGCAACAAGTACTTTTGAATGTTTAATTCCTAATAACCTTAATTACCTCTGGATATAACAGTTGACCTCTATCATGACTTACTGCAGTCATAAAACCACCTTTCCCTCTCCATAAGATTATTGATCTATGGACATCAACATATGGGATCAATATCTTAGAGCGTTTTTTTTTCCTTTGGTATAATACAGGAAAAGTAAACTAGAGATTAATTAAACCTTGATTATTTTAGGAATTGATCGTTTCATTGCAATGATTACTTTTCGTTTGATTCACCATTAATTGGTTTCACTCGACCTTATGCATAACCAAATCAAATTATAATCTGACACCATATCCATTTATAAGGTTTTGTCGCAGTTACAAAACTCTCCTTCAATAACCCTTAGGTTACTCTTTATAGACATCAACGTCCGGAATTAAGAGCTCCTTTTATGATCCTACTACGATACTTCTTCTTGAAGAACGAAGTCGTATAATGAAGTACTTTTATTCCACTAAAGGTTTTATGAAGGCCTTTCAATGACTGCGGTCTAGCTGAAGTATGCATCACGAGACAGCTTTCAGCATATGAACGTCATAGTGAAAGATTGATGTATGTTACTATCGGTGTCAATTCTTGAGGCGCGGGATAAGTGCTGCAGCTAGTCGCCAAGTAAGTCTGGTTATCCCTAGTCAATATAATGTAGCAATATATATATATATATATATATATATATATATATATATATATATATATATATATATATATATATATATATATATATCAATGCATTTGGTAACTGTACTGTTACTGATACCAAAATGTTCCATTGTGTTAATTATCGTATCAGGTTCATTCTTTTAAGTAATTTTGCATATAGGCCTATATACATACATATATATGTATATATATATATATATATATATATATATATATATATATATATATATATATATATATATATATATATATATATATATATATATGTATCAAAAAAGAAAGAAAGAACAAAATATAGTTGATGTGGCTATGAGTTGTATATACTAATATGTAACTTTTGGTTTATATCTTTGTCCTAGTGAATTTATTGTGATCTTTAAATGCACATTTTTGTCTTTTTTTAAATAATTTTATATAATTTTGTATCCTATGCATTATATGACTTTTTATCCTTTAAAGAAATGAAAATGTTCAATGTATTCAGAAACCCAATCTTTTTATTGATAAAACTAGTTCATAGTTCAAAAAGTCATTCTAAATTTACTTACTTATTTATCTATTTTAAACTTATTCTATATCGTTGATATCTGCTGCCAAATGATGAAGTTATATTTCTATCTCTAATAGTTCCTTTTTTTTTTTAATTCTAAAATAGAAATAGTGTTTTATGTATATAAATTGTCATCTCAAAATTTTACATTTTTAATTTTTTGCGATTTTATAGCATTTTTAAAATTATATTGTTTATTCCTTATTTTTGCTTTTATAGCTGAAAAATATGTTTTTTTCTACCAATTTGTATTATAAAGAATTGTATTTATCTATGTATATTAAGTATACGAAATAAAGTTGATTGATCGATTGATTAATTGATATATATATGTATATATATATATATATATATATATATATATATATATATATATATATATATATATATATATGTGTGTGTGTGTGTGTGTGTGTGTATGTAACAAGGTGTGTGTGTGTATGTATATATGTATATATAGTAAAATCAAGTAAGAAATAATGAAATATTCAAGTACCTAGCGTTCTCGTGTATTTCAACAAACACTTCTTCAGGGTACATTACAAACTTATTTATAGGCGAGAGAAGTCAATTACTAAAAATATGAACAATAAAATTAGTGACAGATAACCCTTATCAGCTACCTATCATAATCAAACAAGTAAAGAATCCACAGCCCAAATTTGCACTGAATTTAATGTTGTCCCAAAGAGAATGCTTGTCCTTTTGGTGGAACTTTGAAGTTAAAGTATCAGAATTTTTGAAAATTTGTTTCGTGTGTATTGCAAAAAACATTGTGCTAACTATATTTTGGTATTCATCTCTTCGGTATCTTTAAAAAGAGTTTTATGTTTAATAGAGGAAACATTCCTAATTAGTGTTTTAACTGTTCTCTATATTTTGATGAACTAACTTAAGGAACAAAGGTATTCATCTTCACTTTGGGTACAGTAGGTATTTTTGTAACGTTTGAATAATATAAAGCTTTGTGATGGAAAGAAAGGGCAGCCCACTAAGTTACAGTCAAAAGGTACAAAACAGTTCTGTGGCAGGTTAGTGATAGGTCATTGTGGGTTCTTTCCTTTGCTGTACAAATTTAACTAATTGTCATTTGTCATTTGATGAAAAAAAGGCATGCAAGAATGTTCATATTAAAATCAAATATTAAGTGATGAAATACAATATAAAAGCATCGCTCTTATCTGGCACAAAAATCTTTTCCATTCTCTCAATCTTCAGTCCTGTAACGTGCCAAGAGAAGGTTGTGAACTCAAAGGCAGTGTGAAAGCAACAGAGTTAGTTTATTGTAGAACTCTCTCCTTTATATACAAAATCTCAAAACAACAAGAATTTTCATGTTGAGAAATCGACAATGTTACCGAGGAAAAAAGCAGACATGATTTTTCAGGTTCTTTTTAGTGCGAGGGGAGAGCGAAGATACAAGCACAAAATGAACTATGTACGATCGTGTGACACACGGTTGGTACATGGCTCCCCCCGCCCTAAAAATGACATACTGTACATGTCAAATAGGAAGCCCTGATAAAGAGAGGCGAACTGTAGGCGGGTCATCTGGCAGGAGATAAGCAGGTTTTAGACGATCAATGGAGACCCAGTCTTCTTTGCCACGAAAGTTTAGTAGGAATGCTTTCGGACTGCGGCGGATCACAAGGAAAGGGCCCGTGTAATTTAATACAAGTAATATTTTCAATTTCATTCCCATATATAGTACACTATTTTTTTTTTTTTTTTTTTTTTTTTTGTAAATCAAAGGACACATGAAAAATTATGTAAACCTAAATAAAAATTTCTTCAGTATTCCATGTACATTTCTCATCAATTATCAGTTACTTATGTTCTATGGACCTGTTACATGGAAAAGTTGTTTGGGCCATTGTGTACCATTTTTCTTTCATTTGCCTTTTGACAAGTAAGAAATAAAAGGTTAGTCTGCAGGATTTTAACTATAGTATAGTCGCTCTATATTCATGTAAAAAATATAACCGAGAAAGTAAATTGATTTTCTACTAAGGAATTTAATCAATTGTTCATGTCCTTTGCTTATATGACATTTAAACTTCATTAACGTTATAAAGCAATTCTAGATTTCCATTGGAAAGCGAGGAGCCCACTTCCCAGATTTTCCCTGGTTCGATATTTGAATTATTTTTTTCATTGTCGTAGTTTTGAAAATATTTTGAATAAAAGTATGACAAATGACTATAGTTTTGCTATTTTTCTGTGTTTTAGAGTTAAATTTACCTACGCTAGCCATACAAACATACCTAATGCATATATTACATAATATTTAAAAGTTACCCTTCCCTGAAAAAGGAAAATATTAACCAAACTAAGAATATTCACGGATGAATATTATAGTTTCTACAAATATGTATGAATAGATAGATACATAAATAAATATATAAATAGATATATCAATCGATAGATAGATAGATTGATAAATAGATAGATATAGAGGGGAGTGAAACGTAAATATATACGCGCTCATAAGGGTTTAGTTAGGAATGAAAAGTCATATCCATCAGGATTTGAAAAATAGTTGTTAAAACAATGGATGCAGACAAGAAAAGAACTTGGGCTTAGGCCTGACTCACCCATGTTCAACTGGTGTTGACATGGAACCCTTCTCCACATCAGCCAATGAGGCTCTTTCATGATTATTTGCTTCTACCACCGAGATCTGTACTAGTGGCAGCTTTAACACTCGTCAACATGTGCTCTCACTCAGGCTTTTCAAATGCAAATCAAATATTCTATTGATAGAAGAAAATAACATGGAAACTCAGTTGCTCTCAAAATCACCAATGAATTTTGGGGAAAAAAAGAGCAAAAGAATATATTTTAGTAATATGAAAAAGTTTTTGAAATAAATGAAGTTATATATTAAACGAATTATCTTTTACTTTATTTATGATTGATATCGAATTCTGAAACCTACCTAAAAGTGTTTTTCATTAATAATCCCTGAAATCATGCAGAAGGAGAAGAAGTAGTAGTAGTAGTAGTAGTAGTAGTAGTAGTAGTAGTAGTAGTAGTAGTAGTAGTAAAATTTATATATAATATCGTATCAAAAAGGCAAAAAAAAAAAAACTCTTGTTTTCCTATACTTTTCAAGTGCTCATATAATTATGAATTTTAATTGAACTTATTTCATTATCCATGAATTAAAAATTATAACATTTGATCAATTGTATAATCAAAATAAATTACTAAAAATTAATCAGTGAAAACCATTTATAGTGCGAAATACAATAATCCATCCATGAAAATTCAGTCACTTATTTCCATGGACTTAATTATGTTTTCTTTTCTGTGTGGTGAGGGCGCGGGGAGGTGTTTATATTTCATGTCATTGCTAATACGCAATTTTCTAGCAGTGGAACCGGAAATATTCGATCTCAAAACTGGACCATTTGTCTGACGGTTTGACCATTGACATCTGCCAGAAACATGCAGTGGGCGGGGCCTAATTAGGATCCCATTAATTGTACTTTTTTTCAAAAGGAAAATCATTTGTAAATGTGTGAATACGCTGGAATAAGGATTTCTTTAAAGGTTTACTCTTCCAATTCATAATTTAAAAAATCTCATTTTAATATATACCGAAATATTTATATAATTTTTCTTTCATCCCGTTTTGAAAATATACGTCAAGACGATCAGATGTCTTTCTTGATATGTTAAAATAAAATATTCAATTAAGGCTGCAGATATGTAATTGAAAATGGATGGTAAAAAAATGGTCAAAATTTTCAATCTATATAAGAAATCTCAATGATAGAATAAACACTGACGATATTTCCAGGTACTGAAATGAACAACGATAGTTTGTGTAATTTTTAATTTTCATATATTTAGGCTAATACTTATAATAATAGACGGGTTTCATTGTGATTCATAAGGATTAGTTTTTTGTTAGATGAAGCAGCAGGATCTGCAGCCGATATTGTCTGTTTAGGTTATATATAATATATACGTAAATAGTATGTATTCATAACAGTCCTGGGATCTGAGAAAAAAATGAGAATTAGTTGATAAATCAACACAAAAAGATATAAAACATCTAAAAGTTTAAAGCTTTTCAAATAAAGACAAATGTGGATAAAACTAACTGGGGCAATTAACAGATCCTCGTTACGTAATACATTAAATACCTATTATATAGATTAACTTCATTAACCAGAAATAAGTACAGCATTGTTATATAAACTTTATAAGATATTACTATTATTATTATTATCATTATTATTATTATTATTATTATTATTATTATTATTATTATTATTATTATTATTATTACTGGATAAGCTACAAACCTAGTTGGAAAAACAAGATACTATAAGCCAAAGGGTCCCAACAGGGAAAATTAGCCCAGTGAGGAAAAGATAACAAGGAAATGAATAAATCACATGAGAAGTAATAATAATCAAAATGAAATATCTGAAGATCCTTAACAAAATTAAATTAGATATATCATATATAAACTATTAAACCTCCATAAAAAACAAGAAGAAGAAAAACCAGAAGACGAAAAACAAGAAGAAGAAAAACAAGATAGAATAGCGTGCCCGAGTGTACCCTTAAGTAAGAGAACTCTAACCCAAGACAGTGGAAGACCATAGTGGAGAGGCTATGGCGCTACCCAAGACTAAAGAACAATGATTTGATTCTGGAGTGTCCTTCTCCTAGAAGAGCTGCTTACCATAGCTAAAGAGTCTCTTCTACCGTTATCAAGAAGTAAGTAGCCACTGAACAATTACAGCGCAGTAATTACCTCCTTGAGTGAAAAAAAAAAAAAAAACTGTTTGGTAATCTCAGTGTTGTCCGGTGTATGAGGACAGCGGAGAATGGGAAAAGAATAGGCCAGACCATTCGGTGTATGTGTAGGCAAAGAAAAAATGAGCCGTAACCAGAGAGAAGGATCCAATATAGTACTGTCTGACCAGTCAAAGGATCCAATAACTCTCTAGCAGTAGTATCTCAACGGGTGGCTGGTGCTTCTCCAACTTACTACCTCTAACGGATATCAGCGATGCTCTATAGTAAAGATCACTGAAACTAAAAGTTCTATTGTCGTATTGAAGAATTACGATACAAAAATTTTGTTAGTGACTTTCTGTCAAAATATAGACCTAAACATTAGATGTTTATTTAGGCATTTACATTTTTTTTTACATATTTTTCTTTATTTTGTAAAAAACTTCAGGCCTTTTCCAAGAGAATGAGACCAACCTGACCTCTCTATGACGAAAATTAAGTCTGTTAGAACAATTTAAAATATATATATATATATATATATATATATATATATATATATATATATATATATATATATATATATATATATATATATATATATATACAGCAAAATGTGCTTAAAAAAAATAACCCCCTGGGGGCCAAGGGTTGGAAAGTTCCAAATAGCTTGGGGGTAAAAGGTTTAAAGCTCTTTAAATCTGCGAACTTGGAACTTGAAGACATAGTAACTAGATACTCTACATGTAAACTACATGTATAAATCATATGGATGGTTCTTAACATACACTTCGGATTAAATAGATATAACGAATAATCTTCAAAATTTTAAAGCTATGTACGTAAGTCTTATATACAAGTCTTACAATTATATCATATTTGAAAACTTAATATTCTCCAAGAATGTCGTCGATACCTCAGTCTAGTTCCAGAAATAAAAAGTAAAATAAAAACTTAATTTTCACAGATAAAAGTTCCTTTATTTCAATAAATTGCTTTATCAGGATCACAGATAGCCACAATAAAGGCTTAATTACCTCCATCGAGGTTGTATTTTTATTGACTGGGATAATTATCTTTCAAGGGTTGTGGCAACCTATTTGAAACGTCTCTGCCTGGCAATCTGTTGAACCGGGGTTCAATTGTTTCTTCTAGTGTCTGCAACCTCATCATCATTGTGAGCTAGGGATCGAGGAATTGGGGAGCCTATAAGTCGACCTGCTGAGTCATCAGCAGCCAATGCCTGGCCTCCCTGGTTCTAGCTTGACGGAGAAGGGGCTTGGGTGTTTATATGTATGTATCAACAGTCTCTTAGGCATTGTCCTGTCCCTTGGTTCGGATATTCATGAGAGACCTTTAAACATTTAAACTCACAGTAGAAAATTTTGATGCTTTATATATTTTGTCAGCTTTTACACGCCACGTGTAAACAGACTTTTTGTTTCGTGTAGAGTGACGTATTGTTTTGTGTTCTTTGATATTATTTATATTTATTTTCTTCGCAGACATAATAGAAACATATCTAAATATTTTTTTTTTTCCGCTGAAAAAAATCGCTGCGATATTATTATTATTATTATTTTTTTTTTTTTTTTTTTTTTTTTTTTTTTTTTTTTTCTTTTAATGAGGCGCATTTGCACTGACTCGCAGAGGTGCTCTTTTAGTGCGGAAAATCTTCCCTGTAGCTGATTGGTTGGACAAAATAATTCTAACTAATCAGCTATTAGGAAACTTTTCTGAGCTAAAAGGGCACCCCTGCGAGTCAGTGCAAATGTGCTTCATTAAAAAAAAATAGAATACCTATCATCATTTTAGGACATCAGATACAAATCGTTAGTGTGTCATTCAATTACTTCAAGCGCTAAGCTATATTTTACTTCTGTTTCTATAGTGTATGTCATAAAATTCAAATTATTATAATATTTCCTTATTTTTTCTTTCGTATAAACATACTTGCATTAATATTGACATATTTAGGCAATCACATTAAGTACCTGTTATTTTCTTGAATATTAAAGTTTTGGTATCATCTAAATTAAGATGTCTCTTTCTTAATAAATTATTTGCTTAAAATTTTCCTTAATTCAATGCTTGATTGCATCAAAGCTGTAATATCTCTAGAGGATGAAGTGCCTGCATATCTCATAAATATCTGCCCTATATATCAGTAAAACATTGTGATATGAGGATTCATCTGTTTATAATCGTATGTAATCTTGCATCATATTTTCGCCTAATAATCTTTTTTGTTTTCATGCAAACATTTCCACATACGATGCAGTGAGACCATAAATGCTTACTTTTAGCTTGAGAAAAATCGTATATTTTGCCGTGATAATATTCATTACAGTATATGGAATTTTGCGTGAATTGAAGCATACCATTCTAATGAGATTATGCAGCCTGGGGTACATACTGTAGAAGATGAGTTTGCCAAAATTGATGAAATTACCTCAAATCTCTTTTCCTTCGTGTTTTTCTTTTTTAAACCGAATAAATAAAGCCAAGAAAATAGTTCTTAGAGTCCAGTTAGAAAAAAGAGGAAAGCAATGAATAACACTGCTTGCATTTTCATAAAAGTTTTTTTTTTTTTAGATGTCCTACCCCTTTTGAGAAAACAAAGTGATAGGAGTAGGCTTTCAATATACTTGCACATAGAAAAACATTTACAATAAGACTAGCTTTGGAAATGCCAATATGTATCATTCCACGTTCAGAATGTATTTCGTTTTATGTTATTTCTTTAAGAAGAATTCATGAATAGGACAATGACATATTAAAAGACATAAAGGCATTTGTTTCTCCATTGGAATCATCAGCATAGAAAGATAAAAGGACGGAAGAAATTTTAGCAATGCTGCGTATTGATCATACAAAAATGACTCAAGTAATTAATGTGCGCACCTCATGAAGCAGTTCCCATGTGCAGTGAGTGTGACACTATTTTAATGAAACGACATATTCTATACGCTTGCAAAATTTTGTGAAGACAAATTTATCTCAAGAATTTAGTAAGAACATTTTATCTGACCTTTTATTAAATTCTGAAGAGTATTTCTGTTTTTAAGAAGCAAAGGTTTTATAGATAAGATTTGAAGTTCTATTCATAACTGATTTCAATCTCATGATTTATTTTCTATCAATTATATTTATTTTATAATTTTCTATTTATTAAATTTGAATTTATTCGACCTAGCTCTTTAAGAGTCGAGCTTGATTCATTAAAGGTTTGAAGATCACTCATGAACGGCAGAGACAAAAAAGATAGTGACAATGCCCTAACAGGACAATGCCCGAGAAGCTGACTATATATTCATTGAATAAACGCCAAAACCCTTATTTCCCACCCAAGGTAGGACCAGAGAGGGCCGGCAATGGCTGCTAATGACTCAGCAGGTAGACCTATAGTCTCCCCAAAACCCCACATCCTTAGCTCACAATGATGGTGAGGTTGCATAAACTATCAGTTCCGAGTCCCCCGTCCAGCATAACGCTAGGAAGGTAAGTTTCTAATAGACTGGTAAATCTCTGCCTTTCGGTAATAATAATAATAATAATAATAATAATAATAATAATAATAATAATAATAATAATAATAATAATAATAATATATAAATAAATAAATAATGAGGAGCCTCAATGGCTGCCTTTAGGAAGTTCGTTAATCCTGTTTTGGCTGTCCATTGGCTTAACTAAAGTCATAAAATCTGTTTGTCGGAGGCTGCAACAGTAATCCGCCATAATTACTCTGCCAAGAGAACTATTTTGGAGTCAATTTAATCACACATATATATATATATATATATATATATATATATATATATATATAAATATATATATATATATATATATATATATATGTATATATATATATATATATGTATATATATATATATATATATATATATATATATATATATATATATACATATATATATATATATATATATATGTGTGTGTGTGTGTGTGTGTTAGTGTAGGTTTGTATGTCTGTGCACAGTATATATACATATACATTTATACATACA
The DNA here is from genome assembly GCF_036898095.1 of Palaemon carinicauda. Lineage (NCBI taxonomy): Eukaryota > Metazoa > Arthropoda > Malacostraca > Decapoda > Palaemonidae > Palaemon > Palaemon carinicauda. The sequence goes on from NC_090738.1 coordinate 109,606,477, forward strand.
TATGCATATTGTTGTATAAACTTTCTATACCATTCAATTAGGAACAGAAATCTTATTTAAAAACTTTCATTGCAAAAAGGAAAAATAATTAAGAAATCTCCTTCGGTAACAATAAGCCTTTCTATCGGAAATTGTTTTTTTTTCTTTCCCATGGCAATGGCAATATTACCGTTGGATTTAAAATCATCATTTAACATTTGCATTGAGATTTGTTAATAAAGCAAATGATTCATGGTGGTTATACCGCTGGAATAAGGTTCAGTTTCTCCGTATAATGAGGATAGTCGTGATTATAATCTTTTATTGAGATTAGTAGCTGCAATATTATCTCTTCTAGGTATGCAGATCAATTTTATGATCTTAATCCAGAAATGTCGTGAGATCAAATTCAATTATGAAGATTGTATGATCCCTCAACCATTCTTGGTATAATATTGATCTCAGTCTTTTCTATGCAATATACCCTGAGCAAAAACAGGTAACTTCCATTCAAGTCTCCCACTAAACAGAACAATGCTAATGATGACCTAAAAAAGATCAATCTCTAAGTCTGGTATTGTTTATTTATTTTGCTGTAATGAAATGATTTCCCAGTAGCCTACTTAATGCATTGCGATAGAGACAGAGAAGCTTATCACAATCAGGGTATAGTAACTCGGTGGTTATCCAAGAAATTTACTTTACCTTTGGTCCTGAGCTCAAACCATTTCAAGTCTAAAAGATTCCATTAAAGCAGATCCTACAGTTCTTGTGAGCTAAAGATTGGTCAAGTGAATACACGAGAGAGCGGTGAAGTATCAAGACAACCTAAACCAATGACAAATAAGTACGAGAATCTGCGAAATTCAACAAAACGGGGTGGCTTAGGGAACCTCTCTAAAACCACTTTCTAAGAAAACCAGACCATTTTAGCCCTTATACCATCTCAAAAAGGGAAAGGAGGTCTGTAATCTCTAGTAATTATTCTATCCGCACAAACATACACAGCACACACACATATACATATACAGTATATATATATATATATATATATATATATATATATATATATATATATATATATGTGTGTGTGTGTGTGTGTGTGTGTTTGTGTGTGTGTGTGTGTGTGTAGGTGTGTGTTTATATGTGTCTGTGTTAACGCAAATATGAAAATATACAGACATACATATATATACATATACAGTATGTGTTTGTATTTGTATGTATTCATATATAGGTGTATACGGTATATATAAATATATATATATATATATATATATATATATATATATATATATATATATATATATATATATATATATACATATATATATACATACATATATATATATATATATATATATATATATATATATATATATATATCTATATATCTATATATATACATATATACATATATATATATATATATATATATATATATATATATATATATATATATATATATATATATATATACTTCATAAAAGGTTCCACATAACTAGAGAGAGCAAACATTTAATAGATTTATTGTTATATATGTGGACAATTTCGCCACTCCACCACTGGATTATGAAAGGGAGATGCTTTATAAATATTAATGGCACAACTGCGTGTGCATACTGCATATGGCAGGTGTCTGTAACCCTGCTACCAAATCAAACGTCCATCTCTGAAATAGCTTCAATTCCTCTCGCTTTTAAACACACGAGGAAACCCTCCTGTTTCAACATCAAATGATGGCTGAGCCTCCATGGTGAATCGGGGATTTAATGTCCGCCATTCTCACTGTCATAAATCCCATTAATATCGATATCACCGTATATTATCCTGCTGTGATTTGTGGCATAAAATTACGCTTGAATTTAAATCTAATGTTCCTCCTTCATGATGCGCATAAATAAACAAACGCGAATCCTTAATACAATAAACCTCATCGTCAAATGATGCCTTTTATAATGACTGAGGGTTGAAATGGAAAGTAAAATTAAGAATCTACTTAGAGAATTTATATAAATTGTAATTTATGAAGTTTCATAACTTCTGTAAGCAATTATATTTGTTTTATAATAAGACCATTGTGTTTATTAGGAAAAGAATCATACATCAGTATACAGGTAATTAGATTGTAAACTAGAATGGGCAATCAGTAGAGTGCATATCTTTGCCAACACCACATAGAAAGATAGGCAATTAAATTTTGCAACTGTTGTCATTAGTTTCATGGAAATCGGATAAAAATCTATCCCAATATAGCAAAAAAACTTTTTGACTTTTAGTGACCTTGACCTTGACCTTGACCATTGACCAAATCATTTCCAAAACCTAATCAAATATGTTCTGGATCATGGTCAGTTATCCAACCAAATTTCATGAGATTTTCCCACGATATAACAAAAATACATTTTTGACCTTTGACCCTTGTCCTCCATCATGTTTTTTATCAAAGATAGGCAATTGAATTGTGCATCTTTTGGCATTGCTTTCATGCAAAATGGATAAAACTTGACCACAATATAACAAAAAGACTTTTTTAATTTGGCCTTGACCTTTGACACAATCACCCTCAAATCCCAAGATAAGCAACTGATTTATGCCCATTTTTTGGCATTATTTTCATGGAAATCGGATGATAATTTACCACGATATAAAACAGAAAACCCTCTTTGATTTTTTCGTTACCTTCACCTTTGACCCAATCCATTCCAAGATCTAATCAAATTTTCCTTGAATCATTGCCGATCATCCTACCAAATTGTATGAGCTTCCGTCAAATAGTTCTTGAGTTATGTGAATCACGAACACATGGACATACGTAAAAAAATACATGCTTATGAAAACTTAACCCTCGCCACGAAGTTGAGCTGAACTCTAACTAATAAGATATCCTCGATATCAAAAAAAAAGAAAAAAAAAAAAAAGAAAATTCTGAAAGGTAAAATAGACTAGCAAAATTTTCGCATTTTAGTTTTAAATAGCCCCAAAACTTTAAAGCAAAAGTTGGATTACTTGTTAAGCCGGTTAAACAACAAAACTTTTTCCTCGACCTTTTTTATACTTGGCTGAGGGAAATTAGATAATATTATGGTTATGCAGTATATTCTACTTAGAAGGAACGTATCTGTATAGTGTAAATAATTTCATCCACATCTCTTATTATTATCAAAATGTTCGAAATTTTTATTATTATTATTATTATTATTATTATTATTATTATTATTATTATTATTATTATTATTATTATTATTATTATTATTATTATTATTATTATTATTAAAGGAACAACCCGAAAAGAATATTAGTTCAATTAGAATATTAATATATATCTTCAGCTTTGGAAATATATAATTTTTTATCATATTCTCTTCACGTTATATCATTCAAAAGCTGAGATTGCATCTGCTAATGAATAGAATACAGCTTTAATTCAAGTTGTAATAATCCTCAACATCTTGTTCATTAGAATTAGGGGTCTCTCTCTCTCTCTCTCTCTCTCTCTCTCTCTCTCTCTCTCTCTCTCTCTCTCTCCACATGTCGTTTTCTAATATGAGAAATTTCCCTCAACGACATCTCAAGGAACCAATAATTGCTTTGGGTTACCTCACATCGCTTGGGATTTATAAAAGTGTTGTGAATTTCATTAGTATCTTTGAATAGCATTTTATGCTTCGGCTCTCGGGTCATGCATTTCCCATTCTCATTGTCTTAGGGGTGGATCGGTTATTAAAACAATAACTTAAATGCTTAATACCTAAAAATATCTCACACAAAAATTCTAGTTTAATGATTTAACCCTCAATATTTTTTAATAAGGAAATGCATACGTTTGGGCGTATAGAACTTTTTAGAAATCATAATCAAACAAGAACAACAACTACTATAGTTAAAATCAAATGAGCTGATTGATATATGCTATTCTAATTCTATTGTTTCCTATTACTAATTTCACAAATGTTATCTGATGATATGTTATTTATACTTCATATATTTTGAAAACTAAATCGACTTTTGAAGTTAGTCGGTACATGCAATGTTCAAACTGCAAAAAGGCGTTACTCATTTATCAATCATAGAAAATAGAATATGTATAATAGCCATATCTCTATCTTCAACAGCTACATAACTCATCGTGTATATACCATATTCAGCGAAACCATTGCTCTTTTAAATAACTCATTCCAAAGTAGGCATTTTATTAACACATATCTTTAAAGATTCGTTTTATGAATAAGAAATTAGAATGATACCTTTTCTTAATTGAGGAGAAATATATAACATGATCTACTTAATTGAAAATACTTTATATATCTAAGAAGTTTTTATCTAAATTTTCCTTTCTCCGAAGAAGAGATACAAGATAATCGTTTTACTAATTGAACTTATATTTCCAGTTTTGCATATATACAATTATACTTAAAGGATATGACTGTTTTTGAAGCTTCTTACTTAATTTTCACATATATGCTCTTCACATCTTATCATTCAGAATACTTTTACGAAAACTTGAAGAAACTGATAAGATGACGTGATATTTAGAACACGTCCGGTAATGAATAAAATATAGATTTCATTTAGGTTGTAATTATCACCAACATATTTTTCATTACAAATGAGGATTCTCTCTCTCTCTCTCTCTCTCTCTCTCTCTCTCTCTCTCTCTCTCTCTCTCTCTCTCTCTCTCTCTCTCTCTCTCTCTCTCCACGTTACGTTCATCACCTCTTTTTAACACGATAAGTTTCCCTCATCGACGTCGCCCCAAGAACCAGTAATTGATCCAGGTTCCTTCGCTTTGCTTGTGATTTGTGAGTTCCATTAGAATATATAAATAGCATCCTACTCTCCGGGTCTTGGATTATATCATCCATAGATATATATGGGTGGGTAGGGGAATTACTGATAGGTGAACAGTTAAATGATATTATATCAACTACAATAAAGATCAATTAAATTCGCATATCAATTCTTCATAATTAGTTTTACTTAGAAAAACATTTCCTTTTACGTGTAAATGGCTTGAATCATTTCAAAATATTTGAAACTGTAGAAAACTGCGTTAGTTAAGTTTTGTAGAGCTGGTTATATATTATCTATCGTTAAGACTTTGTGGAAAAACTGCTTTAGTTAAATTTAGTAGTACTGGTTGTTATATTTGCCTTTAAAAATTTGTATTGAGAAATTCCTAATTTTCCCGTTTCTAGTAATTTATTGCTACTATTTACTTATAAATTGGTAAATACAGGCAATAATAAAATTTGAAAAAAAAGACACTTAACAACCAAAAAAAAAATATTCTAAACATGTTTGTTTGTAACAAAACCATCTCCATTTTTACCACATACATATTTTTCCATATACATTCAATTTCCGAAGAAACTATTTATTCGTTTTATTCACTTATAAAGTAATTTAACTAACAGATCTCTTTAAGATTATTTACATAAGTAACCAATAGAATATCTTTTTTTTTTGGGAGAAAGCAAATTGCATGAAATGTATAATCTACGTTGGTGGAAACACTATATGTAATTTGAATTACTCCTTCTCTATTATTATTATTATTATTATTATTATTATTATTATTATTATTATTATTATTATTATTATTATTAGCCAAGCTACAACCCCAGTTTGAAAAGCAAGATGCTATAAGCTCAAGGGCTCCAATAGGGAAAAATAGCCCAGTGAGGAAAGGAAATAGGGAAATAAATAAATGATGAGAACAAGTTAATAATAAATCATTCTAAAACAGTAACAACGTCAAAACAGATATGTCCTATATAAACTATTAACAACCTCAAAAACAGATATGTCATATATAAACTATGAAAAGACTCATGTCAGCCTGGTCCACATAAAAACATTTGCTCCAACTTTGAACTTTAGAAGTTCTACTGATTCAACTACCCGATTAGGAAGATCATTCCACAACTTGGTAACAGCTGGAATAAAACTTCTAGAATACTGTGTGGTACTGAGCCTCATGATGTAGAAGGCCTGGCTATTATAATTAACTGTCTGCCTAGTATCATTTCTAATTGAAGTGAAGAAGCAACCGAAAGTCATAGCTTTGTTAAATGGAATATTACACTAATTTATATTCTCAGTTTTATCATATATATCAATTTGAGTAATTGCATTTGCAACGGCTTGTGGACCCGTTCCTCTAAGGTTCAATTACATTATCTTCACTTTCTCTCCCTCAAAATATCACTTCGAAAACTTGAAGACATCGGTAGGAGGACACATTGTGCATGACCCCAATCGTTAATAAATTGGATTTAGATTTCACCCAGGTTGTGATTATCATGAACATCTATTTCATTTCAGCCGAGGATCGTTATCTATCTATGAAACTTCAACACCCACTCCCCGGTTCTCTCTCTCTCTCTCTCTCTCTCTCTCTCTCTCTCTCTCTCTCTCTCTCTCTCTCTCTCTCACATAACGTGCATCGGTTTTATTATTATAATTTTCAGTCAACGTCTTCGTCTCAAGGAACCAATAATTGGTTTTGGTTTCATGCCTTTGATCGTAATTTATATTATTGTTATAAA
>NC_090738.1:109620506-109625506 GCF_036898095.1 Palaemon carinicauda
TTTAGACTTTTTGAGGAACCAAAAGACATTGTGAGGCTTCAGGGAAGAAACAGATATCCTTTGTCAAGGCGAAGAAACCAAAAGAAATCTCGACAGATTCCTATTACCATTCTTTATTCACCTTCATGAGCAAGGTTTAGCAGCCAACACAATTCTATTGTTCAAGCCTGCCTTGACAAGACTGATACCATATGCCTTACAGGTCGACCTTTCTAACAACGTTCTTAATGAACTACAAAGGCCCAGGCTAGGCTTATCCCTTCAGTGCCTCCAAAGACCCTTTGCATGGTCAGTAGATAAGATTCTTCATTGTGTATAAATAATTAACAATGAGGAATGCGCTTAGAAGGCCTTGAATTTAAAGTCATATTTCTGCTTGTACTCGCTTTCGGGGCCAGAGTTAGTGAAATAGTGGCTCTCTCTAGAGAAGAAGGCCACGTCCAGTTCTTGGAGGGAGAACTGAATCTATTTACCAAGAACAAGCTACCCACCAACAGGTGGGGTCCCTAGAGAATCTGCCCTCTGAAGGAAGATGCATCTCTATGTCCAGTGGAGTGCCTAAAGGTCTATCTTCATAAAACTTCAGACTTTATGGGAGTAGAGCTGTTCAGAAGAGAATCCCTGGGTTCAAAGTTATCTATAACTAAGGGCGAAAATCACCCGTGTCATGGTCAGAGGAAAGTTGCCTCTTCCATGAAATTTCATCAATTATATGGACTTTGTACATCCTTGTTCGTACACCGGCTGGTAGTCATCCAAGGTGTTCTTTATGAACTATGCGAAGCAAGTGGAGCAACGTAAGAGGTCTGTGGTAGCAGCAGGTAGAATTCTTTAACCTTCTGTTTTAAATCTGCGAGGAAGTGTAATTAATTTGGGATGATTAATTAAGAAGGTGCGTGTGTAGTCACTGTATGTTACTACACACTGAGCGATGGGCCACGAAAGTGTCCTGACGAACTGTTCCATTGACGTCGGTAAACTATAGCATAATACGGACACTTGTGCCAAGCGTTTCTTACGCTAGTGTAAATAAACAGTATACAGACTGTATCATTATTATTAATAATTCAATTGAAGTGGCAAATCTGTTTCCTGGTAGACGAAACAATATTTTCTGTTGACTGTTTTCTTTATGCTTTAACGCATATCATCGCTTTTTATAAATTTTATAAATGTTGATCTGATATGTACGTTTATTAAAATTTAATAAACTAGTTAGTTCATAGTGAACCCTGCATTTTATTCGCCCACACTCATTTTATTAGAAATGTACTGAGCATTAAGATTAAAATATGGATATTTTTATCATGGAATGTCTTTTAAGATTGTTCCCAGATTCAGGCAAAAGTCCACTCACTTTAACCCTTCCTTAGGAAGGGTTGACGTGGTACCCTAACGGGATAGTGGCAGAGATGCAAAATTTGTTCCTATGCGGGTACAACTGTTATCCATTAGTTAATAAGAGTAGTCACATTTGGGAAGATGTCACAAATTCATACTGACATTGGTGACTCTTATACAAACTTTGCTTTATAATGTATAGGGCGAGACCACTATACAGGCTTGTCACTTTGTCATCCATAGTTATTATGTACTCCTCGAGACTTTTTTCCAGAGTCTAGTATGACTCTTCCCTGTAGGGGGCAGGATGCACTAACATAGTTCATGCTTAGATGAAATGATGTATGACGGTAACATCAGAGGTCTCTAGGTCTAGACGGACCAGGAAAATACTTTCTTGAGAGTACGGCACCAATTGAGAATCCACAGATACAGTAATGCTCTGGTAAACTTCCATCAGGACGACATGGCCTGAGCCCAAAAACCGGATTTTGAGCGAAGCGAAAAATCTATTTTGGGGTGAGGTAGCCATGTCGTCCTGATGAACCTGCCCTTCATTTTATTGTAAAAGGGCTTATTGACCCCTCCCTATAATACAGTATCTGTAGCACGTCGTATATCGCTACAAGGAATAAAGAGGGCGCTACCGCCTTCATCAGATACACACTGGAAACGGAATAGGAGAGATGCCTTATGAGCGGCTCTCTTTTCATTCTCGTTTCAGATTCTTGTCACTATAACCCCTCGAAGCGTTAATACTGTTCGGGGTGAAGATAGCTATGTGACGTGTCAAGAATACGTCCTCTGATATTATGCGATATCCCTGTGAGATTGTTTAGAGATATTCGCTCCAGGAGTTAGAATTCTGGATACCTTAAGGTAAAATTCTCTGGGAATATCACTGTAGTCAAATATACCCTAGGAAGCTACCTTTTAGGAACTTCCATCAGGACGACATGGCTACCTCACCCAAAAATAGATTTTTCGCTTCGCTCAAAATCCGTTGTATATCCTCTATAAAGTGTGCCTTGTTACATTGTTAATTATAAAACACTCGAATTACATTTATAAAATCTCCCAAATTATTCGTCTGCTCTAAAAGAAAGTATTTTCCTTCGTTGTTGTAGCCAGGGCAGTGCTTCTGTCAGGACCTATCAGAAAGGCGAGGTGAATGTAACTGCTTTATTCAAACAAGATAACCAGCTATATATACAATCGGTTGAGGGCAACAATGACACAAAATTTCAACATTGTGAAACTTGCAATCACTGCAATGATAAGTTTAAAAAAAAAATATATTATCAGTGTGGGAGAGATTGCAAGAGATAAAACAGAACAATAGCATAAGGTATTGCATGATGAAGTATACCCCTCTCTCTCTCTCTCTCTCTCTCTCTCTCTCTCTCTCTCTCTCTCTCTCTCTCTCTCTCTCCTTAGATTCAGTAACACCATTTTGCATAAAACTGTTGCTAAATGGAATCATTTCATGATAAAAAAATTCTAGCAAAAATCGGATCTTTTATAATCATCATATTCCAGATAGAAAGATATATATATATATATATATATATATATATATATATATATATATATATATGTGTATATATAGATATATATATATACATATATATATATATATATATATATATATATATATATACATATATATATATATATATATACATATATATATATATATATATATATATATATATATATATATATATATATATATATATATATAGATATATATATATATATGTATATATATATATATCTATATATATATATATATATATATATATATATATATATATATATATATATATATATATATATATATATATATATATAGATTATAATATTTCTTGCTAGATATTAATTATAAATATATATTATATTTATTTCAATTATATTTATTCATATCATATTATATTTATTTCAATTATATTTATTCATATTATATTATATTTATTTTATATTATTTCTTGCAAGATTTCATGTTACTTTACATATTCGATGAAAAAGTTTGAAGAAAGATACATAGACGCCTAGATGAAGAGACAAATTTACAAAAGGATCGATCGATAAATAGAAAGATACATATGAAGAGAGAAAGAATGTATGCTACACATTTATGCAAAGCTTCGCGCACTTCACCTAAATTGTAATATCATCAAAAGCATAAGTAGAAAAGGAAAAGAAGAATGATAATGCCTAATAAGGGTTTCCCTTAAGACAAAATGTAAAACAATATTTAAACTGATGCCAAAGGTTAAATGAAGGAGAAACATTATTTAAACCGACAGAAATTGTGCATAAATGCGAGGGGCGATATTTATAAACCAAATTAGGCTAAGTTCACAGATATTTAGGAAGTTATGAGTTCTCCTGGGGGAGAGGTAATGGGGTCAAATGAGAGACTTTTGCTGGGGTATTAAGAGAGGGAAAGAGATGTGATGGGAAGGGAGCTTCTATTTTTATTTCTTTTAGGAAAGTGGTCGCCCGCTAAGTGAGAGATTCTATAGAGGGGTGTATTTTTAACAAATGACAAAGAATCTACTTTACAAATACCATTATTTATTTGTGAGTATGTGCCTGGGTCCCTTTCTGAATGGGGATACCTTGACGTGGTGAAAGGTTTTGTTTACTGAAATGATCACCAAAACTGTTCTAGGTTGTTTTGTGGTGAACAAAAAAAAAAAAAAAAAAAAAAAAAAGATCCAACCATCATCAGTCTGCACTGGCCAGCGTGATGATGAAACTAGCTAAATCCAAGAAGTTATTTAAGACATGTTTGAGGCCTTTGCCCTGCAGTGGACTAGAAACGGCTGTATTTGTTGCTGTTGATGAGGCTGTTGTTGTTATATGCTTAAATGCCCATCATATCTCTTTTCGAACAGCTATATACCTTAAACGATGGATTGATATCATGTTTTGACAGTTACATGTTTTTAACTTCGTATGTAATCAGTAATAAGGGGAAAACGTTGAATTTGTAACAATGAGTTTTCAGCAAACATTAAAAATGGCATTCAGTTTTCATCACAGCTTATTTCCCACTAAAAAAAAAAAAAGTTGCTTTTTAGAGTAAAATCTAAAATATCGCTGCTACAGCACTGGTTTTTATCGGTCATTTCAATCATTTGAAGACTCAATTTACTTATTATGGAAAGATGGACATTTTACCAGATGGGATTTTTCCATCTAGTAACAAAATTTCATATTATGTAATGATTGTATGAGATATATAATCTTTTGATTATCTCTCATTTGATTGCTTCTACCTTCTGTTTTTAATGTATTTCCTTATTTTATTAGAACTTAAGCTTATGAAGCCTATAGGAATATACGCTGCCTCTGACTTTAATCATTAGTTCTAATGAAAACAATAAGAGCTTCACTTATATGAAATAGGATAAAGGAAACTTTCGCTTGAAATAAAGATGGAGTAAGAAGAGGATTTATTGAAAGGACAGATCCGAATTGGAATATCTGAGTTAGAAGAAAATACATGAGAATTTCACATGAGAAAAGAGAAAGAATGAGGAGAATAAAGGGGAAGAAGTAAAACGAAAGAAACAGTGAGGAAAAATATTGTTTACTGATTAATCTTGACTGAATATTTTTCTCTATTGCCCTATCGCTTCGCATTTAAT
>NC_090738.1:109638006-109643006 GCF_036898095.1 Palaemon carinicauda
TTGAGTCTCCCTGCTCAAGAAACTCTATATTTTAATATAGTAGGAAGACTACAGCAAATAGGCTGAGTGGGATATACAAATATATGTCTTTATTTTCCAAGTCCAGCTGGCTTCATGCTAGATGGACCATACTCTCATATGCTACTATGAAGGCAGCATAATGACTAGACTACAATACATAATGTACAGTAGCCAGTAAATTGCAATATAGACTTACTGCAACTAGAAAACTACAGTACCATTATACAGTAGTATTTTCTGACATACCTTGGGTACCCTTGTACGAGCATTCCGCTGGTACCGGTCATATATTGAATGAATATTTTTCTTCAATATCCTGATCGAAAATCAGTCATCCTGACCCCACAGTATTAACATTATTTTGGGACAGTGATTTGATACTTCTCTACCCCTAGGGGTAAGAGTCCTTCTACTTGGAGTTACTCTATAGAGAAATCTCCATGTAGTTAATACTGAGGGAAGGCAACAGCATTTGCTCACAGGGGTACACAAGTATGTATCTCCTACTATCCCTTTATAGTTTACTATCCTAAGCTACTCCATTGTAAAAAACATTTGCATGTTGATTGTCAAGGAGATAATCCATTGTATACTCATTTGGTTTTCCTTTCTTTACAGGAGGAACCCCAGATACCTTGTGCTGCAGTCCTCTGCATGGCCAAGAGTAAGTATTTTTACGGTCATAATACTTGCAGGTTTCATGCCCCCTGCAATATTATTTCCGGAAACCGTACTTTATTGGAACCCACAGGTGTGCAATATATGTCGGACATTAAGGTCCGAAGGTTTTGAAAATCCCAATATAAATTATGCAACTGGGTGAGAGGCTTTCAAGAGATCTCTCCGGGACCTTTCCTACCTAATGATAGGATGCGTAGGCTACTATTTCCGGAAGCAAGTGAGGAAACAGTAGTGCCTCAGGAGCCAACTACATCCCCTGACGGCCAGAAAACCTTGGGGATCAAGGGCAAGAAGTGCCCCAGGGTAAAAGAGGAAAATGATGCGTCGGAATTTCCTCCGCCTGTGCAGGCTTTAGAGCCATCGATGTCGACATCTTCGTCTTCTATCCCCAATTTGAATAAAGTGGTACAATTATGTATTCTGCTGAAGAATCAAATAGAGAGCTTTCGTAAACAAAACAAAAAGCAGGAAGTAAAACGCAAGATAGATCTTCGTAAAGTTTCTCTTGTCGCTTCCCAGGGGTCAGTCAAACGACCCATGAATCAAGACCTACCAACATGCTCCATAACCAATCCCTGGAGGTTTGCGGAGCATATGCCGATTTCAAATGGTAATCTCTGCATCTCAGAGAAAATAGGTGCTGTTCCTTTAGACAAAATTCAATTTTGGCCAAGCTTCGATGCTTTCCCTAATTGTTGGGTTCGACTGAAGTACGAACCAAAGTCAAGAAAAGGAACGGAACCAAAGGAGGTCTTGATTCTCGACCATGATAAGGCACAGACTATCCTTTCAGGTATTCTAAGAAAGGCGGGTTATTCAGAGTCGAAGGTATTCTCACTGAATAACGGACACCCTTCCTTTCTTGCTCCTACTTCACTCTCATTCCCCTTTATGGGGAAGGCCTTTACTTTTGTTGCCAAAGCGGTAGAGGTGGGTAAGCCATGTCCCACACTCGATGAGTGCAAGCCTTTGTCACCAGCTTTTCCCGGACAGGAAAAGGATTGGAAGGAAGTCCAGTTGACATTTTTAGTAGGAAAATTAGACAAGGACGTCGCAAGTCGACAATTCAAGGTATGTCTCCCTAAATTGTCTGATTTGCTCTTGTGTAATGAACAGGAGTCAAAGGAGAGACTTGCGGCATCCCTTTCTCTACAAAACTACATAGAGCTGTGTTCAACCTACGAAAGTACCCCAGACATGCTCATGGTCATAGCCAAAATGCATATGGCTCTCTTGGTGAAGGACCTTTACGCCTTTATGAAGGATAGGAGAGCATGTAAAGAGTTTGTGTTCGCTAATGCAACAGTAAAACACGAAACAAGGAAGCTAATATCTTCCAACATCTGGGGTAAAGACCTCTTCCCACACGAGGTCACTAAGGAAGTAATTAAGAACGCCACCATGGAGAACATAAGTCTTCTCCAAAAATGGGGCATTCCTTCAAAGAGAAAATCTTCTGTGGTTGTGGGTCCACAACCTAAAAAGAAGATCGGAAATGCTGGAAATCCGGGCTGCTCAACAACATCCCACTATTCCAGTGACCACGGTGCTACAGGCAGATGGTCAAAAGTCTAAGCCTACTGACTACCCGAAGCATAAAGAGGCTTCGGCTAGGAGGAGTCTTCCCTCAGGATCGCAGGACCTTCGATCCTTCGGTCCAAAGCCTATTCAAGATGAGCCATTGATGGGAAACAGAATTGTCCCTACCATCATTTCCTTACCTTCTCCTACAGTTCAAAACCCTCCTAGAGGTGTATACATGAGAGCTATAGAGCATACAGGTGGTAAGAAAACTATAGCTCATCGAGTTCCAGGGAAGGCTGCTTCGTGTTCACGAGAAGGACTTATGATATCAATGAGTCATTCTGAACTTGTCGCCACTCAACAAGTTCATAAAAAACAGCAAGTTTTGAATTTTAATCCTTCTGAACATATGGAGTTTGTTCCAATTAAGGGTGTTCGTAGTCTTGTTACACCTGAAAGGTGTCCTTCGGAACCTTTCAGTCAACCACCCCCCTTCCTCCTATCTAGAACTACATTCGTTTTACTGAACATCTTTTAGACATTTATTAGTAATAAATGTCTATTAGAATGTATTGCGTCCACCTTCGCCAGACAATTGCATGTATACATGCCAGAGTTCTTCATCTTACCAAAGTAAGTATCCCTCATCTATTTGTATGCATCAAATAATAGATATAAGAGACACTGATGTTATTTTAGCAAAATACAACTATGAGACTATTTGTATATTCAGTGTGTACATATGTTTGTTCATACTATGTATGTTAACCTCAAGATCCCTTTTCTACTGTCTAGAATGACTCTTCCCTGTAGGAGGCAGGAAGCACTAACATTGGTTATGATTAGTGATGGTGACGAATAACGGTAATGTCCCTTGTCTCATGTGGTCCCCATGACCATAGAAAAGGTTGCTATAAGGTAAAGGCACTGATTAAAATCCACAGATACACTAATGCTCTGGTATGCTTCCATCAGGACGACATGGCTTGAGCCCAAAAAACGGATTGCTATGGAGGCATGTCAAGAATGCGTCCGCTGATATTGCGGTATCATTAGGAGAAATTTTAAGGATATTCGCGCCAGGAGTTGGTATTGTGGATACCTAAAGGTAAAATTCTCTGGGAATATCACTGTAGTACATATATTCCTTGGGAAGCTACTTTAAGGAACTTCCATCAGGACGACATGGCCATCTCACCCAAAAATAGATTTTTCGTTTGGCTCAAAATCCGTTATATATATATATATATATATATATATATATATATATATATATATATATATATATATATATATATATATATATATATGTGTGTGTGTGTGTGTATGTACATATATATAATTATGTATATATACTATATATATTACATATATATGCGTATATATATATATATATATATATATATATATATATATATATATATATATATATATATATATATATTCAGCCAAGGCCACAGGAAAAATAAAAGAAGGTATACCGAGCGCTTTCGTGTTATTTCAACACATTTTCGAGGTACAATGCTAAAAAACACAGAGAATATCTAACAAAGTAAACTGAAAAGAATGAAAACAAGTATTCAAAGTCCGGTTAAAACTAGTACAGCAGATACAGAACAGATCAACAGGTGATTAAAAAGAAACAATCTTACAAATCTCGTTAACAACAAATGGGTCTAGTTTGTACATACCCTGGCTTACATTCATTAAGTCACTGTGATATTTGATAAAAGCAGATTCAATTATATTCCTACGGGTTATATTATTACAATATAAAACAACTTTTGCCCCCTCCCAATAAATCATGTGATTAAAATTATTAATGTGTAAAAACAAAGCATTCGAAATTTGTCCCGTTCTCACACTATATTTGTGTTGTTTAATTCTGGTGTCCAGTCCCTTCCCAGATTGTCCTAGATAAAAACAATTGCAGTTCATACAAGGAACCCTGTAAATGCAGCCCTGAGAAACTTTGGGAGAATTCCTTATTAGTATGCTCTTCAGTGTATTTGAAAATTTAAAAACAACATTAATATTAAAATTCTTGCAAAAACTCGGAACCTTCCGTAAGAGGTCATTATATGGTAAAACGAGCACATTATCATTATTAAAAGCCATTCTCGGAGTTACAGAATAAAACGTTCTTTGTGCTTTTTGTAAAGCACATTCAATAAAATATCTAGGGTATTTCAATTTCTCCGATATGTTGAAGATATTTTCAAACTCTTCCTGAAGAAATTCCGGGCTGCAGATACGTAAGGCTCTTAAAAACATAGAAGAAAAAGTAGCCTTCTTAACTTGATTACTATGGTTGGAATAATAGTGAATATAGGAATTTACGTTTGTAGGTTTTCTATACACTGAGTATTTGAAGCCATTTAGAGTACGGTGAACATTTACATCCAAAAATGAAAGACAACCATCACGTTCTTCTTCACAAGTGAAATTAATGGAAGGTACCAAATCATTCAGTTCAGAGAGAAATGCATTTACATTTTCGGTTAGACCAATTAGACCAATTATCAGTTCTGTTGGGTCATGTACTTATAAGCTTTCAAAATGGCTGGTTAAGATTCTTTCACCTTTAGTTGGAAGCATTTCGAATTCCAATATCAAACATAATGTAGATCTGATAGAAAAACTGAATAGCACAACTATTAATTTTAAGTTTAAAATGATTAGTTTTGATGTTGTATCTCTGTTTACAAAAGTACCTATACATGACTTGCTTGAATATTTAGCTGAATTTTTAGACAATTATGATTTACCCTTGT
>NC_090738.1:109648006-109650506 GCF_036898095.1 Palaemon carinicauda
ACCATTTGCTTTCCAGTTTGGTTACTGACAATGATCTCGTTTTCCCTTCTTCTCCATTGATAGTTTACGGTATGTGATCGAAGATACTTTTCCACGTAAATCACGAAAACTAAGGACAGTAATAATTATTTTTCGTCTTATTCCTCTATACACCTTTTTATGCCAGCATGCCTTCCTATTCTTTTTCCTTCTTAATCCTTTTAATTTTTCACATCTTTTCTTCCTCTTATTCTACTTCTGACAGCTTTGTATTGTTTTTCTAAATGTGTGATTTTTCTTTATCTGTATAACTTCACCCTATTTTCGCTAATATTGACATTGTAGGTATGACTGGCCAACGCACCAGCCAACTCCCCTCCCCCCGTAGAGATTCTGCCGCTAAAGAGTTATTTGGTAATTTGACTCTCCAGATAGTACTACATTGGATCCCTCTCTGTGGTTACGGTTAATTTTTCCTTTGCCTACTCATAGACCGAAGAGCCTGGCCTATTCTTTCCACATACTCTCTGGCTACTCTCCTTTTGCTTGAGGGTACACTCAGGTACACTATTTTATTCTATTTCTCTTCCTCTGGCTTTTTTTTTATAGTTTTTATAGTTTATTTATGAAAGACCTATTTCAATGTTGTTACTGCTCTTAGAATATCTTATTTCAATTGTTCATTACTTCTCTTGTAGTGTATTAATTTTCTTGTTTCCTTTTCTCAGTGGGCTATTTTTCCCTGTTGAAGCCTTTTGGGCTTTTTGAACGTCCTTGGGCAAACGTCTGTATAGGAATGCTGAAGATAATAATTGATTCACTAGTTTCCAATTTGGCTTTCGCAAGGGCTTTGGAGTACGCAATGCCCTTCTTACAATTTCCAATGTTGTAAAGAAATACTGTGATCGTATGTTTAGCCTTGATTTTCATGCTGCCTTTGGCAGTGTACCAACCGTGTGTCACACAATCGTACATAGTAACGACATTTCTCATTTTTGTATATAGTCTCCTTTGTATCTTCGCTCTCCCCTCGCACTGATAACGACCTGAATCAATTTGTCTGTTTTTCTCACCGTTAAATGTTAACAGAAACCGTTGTTGGTTGAACAGGAAACAACCTGTTATATGTTATGGCCTTTTTACCCGGAATTGATGTATATATAAACTAATGTTCTATAATAAAGTCACAGCCTACTCTTGGCTCGTCACATTGGTGACCCCGGAAGTCGAAACGCTCCTCCTGCCTCCCCTCTCCCCCCTCACTGTTACTATGGCCACCAAATTAAAACTTTCGTCGTTCGCTAGCGGAGAGACGTTTGCTTGGTTTCAGTGCTCAGAAGTCCAGTTCCGCATCAAGGACGTTACTCACCCAACCACCAAAGTAGATTATGTTCTCGCGGCGATACCCGAGGACACCTTCCCGGAAATCTGAGACTAGCTTTGTGAACAAGGAGACACCCCAATAGCTTATGACACCCTCAAAACATACCTTCTGCAGGAGTACTCGCCATCGCCAGCCGCCCTTATAGCAAAGCTATTCCAGCTCTCTTAACAACCGTTGGGGGACCAAAGGGCTTCGCTCGCACTCAGGGAAATGAACAGTATCGCTCGCCTGCAACCTGCCGCAGATGGCTCTTCTCGTGAGGTGAACCTACTTCTTGCCCTTTGGGTATGCCATTCACCCGAACCTGTATTCGCTGCCATACCCGATGTCGTTAGTTCACCTATAAAGATGACCAAAGCCGACGCCCTTATGGACTGCCACTTCACGAACTTCAAGACCTCCATCAACGCCTCCAATCCTGACAAAGGGGACAGCTATTCAACGTCAACCAAAGCTGACGCCTACCCCATGACAAGCTGGAGGGGCGACAAAGCCACCCAACACCCACCACTCGCTCGTGCCTCAACCAAAGACTTTTACAGTCACATACTGCCGCCCCTCAGCTGCAGTTTTGCTACTACCACTCCAGATTCAGGGCCGCCGCGAAGAAATATGCCAAAGGTTGTCAGTGGCTGAAAAAACGTGTAAGTAGGCCATCGCTAATGGCAGTGGCCTCCCGTGTTTCTAATCTTTTCTTTTTACGTGATGCAGGAACGGGCGTGCGATTTTTGGTTGATAAAGGTACTTGTTGTTCTCTTTTGCCAAGGGAACTCTTCAGGACATGACGTAATCTGTCTAAGTCTGCCGACGTCCGCCTAGTAGTTGCCGACGGATCTGCGATACCCACCTACGGTTACGAGAACCTCACATTATCGTTTAGGTACGGTAAATTTAATTGGAAGTTTCTCGTTGCTGACGTCTCATTGCCAATCCTTGGTGTTGATTTCCTCTGTCTTTTCCACCTTCTGGTCTATGTCGCCCACCCACAATTGGTCAACGCAGACTCGTACTTGTCGACACCTCTTCAACCAGCCCCCTCCAACCTCGCTCTCCACATCAGCGCACCTACGGATGCCTACGCCTACCTCCTCACGTCGTACCCAGAAGTTTTCAGTCCAGAACTTCGCCAAAAGCCCA
>NC_090738.1:109663006-109683006 GCF_036898095.1 Palaemon carinicauda
CCCATACAGCAGGGGGACCCCACTCTCTACAGGACCTCCACTGTCGTTTTAACTTGTTTGTTCAGATTATTTAACGTTTCATATCGCGTATTGTTTATTTACTGTTAAATCGTCAATGTTGTACGACTGTTTAAATAAGAAAGCCTTCAGTTTCCTCTTGAAAGCCGTAATGTCTTCAATCATTCGAATGTTTCGTGGGAGCTTATTATATAGTCTCGGGGCCGCATATTTAAAGGCGCTGGAGCCTAAAGAAGACATATATCTAGGTTCCAACAGTTTGAAGCCATCCGTAACTATTCTCGCGTTGACACGATTCGTTGGCTGCGCAATATGTAGAAATTCTCTTAAGTATTTTGGACGACCGGTTCTGATAACTTGCTGGGTTATTGAACAAATTTCAAATTCAATTCTCGCTTTAATCGGCAGCCAGTGTAAATCAATTAGTATAGTGGTGATCCTTTCTCTAGGTGGGACATCTTTTATCCGTCTTGCTCTCTACTTATTATGTTTTGTAATTTCCTAAGTTGCACTTTGGGTAAATTGTAATAGATAGAGTCGCAACATTTCTTAGATGATAACCAGCAGTTTTTATTACACTATTTATTTTGGGCAATTAGAGACAGGTTACAGTCAAGAAATACACCTAGATTTCAAACTTTACTAGATATCAGCTCTGAGTCATTATTTGTGTTCATTTATTTCTAAAGAAAAAGAAAAGTGTGTGTGTGTGTGTGTTGTGTGTGTGTGTGTGTGTGTGTGTGTTTGGTGTATGTGCGTGTGAGTATTTAAGAGAGACAGACAGAAGAATAGACAAAAATAAAGTGAATTTTAATTTTTCCGTCTGTTTCATATGGATTAATTCTTATCAAGACATTGAAAAAATTCTTTCATCCTCCATCCTATATAAAAAAGCATCAATTCCATAATGACTCGCAGATATACTTGAATAAAAAAATATCTTTTAGAGGGAATGTAGAAACGGTGATTAATCTAATAGCATGGCTTCTGCCGTACAATTGACAAAATAGTTATAAAGGCAATCTCTATAAAAACAATTAAATATTGAAAGCAACTTAACTTATATGAAAAGTGAAATGAATATAAAACATCAAACAATGTCAGGTATGGTTCATGTAATGCCATTTAAGCCATATATCTAAGCAACCAATTATTAAATAAGAATCATATAAACAAAAAAACAGTAATGCCGGTTCTTTTTCATTTCCTCGAAAAATATATAAAACTATGAGAGCAAATTTTTCTTTAATGAAAACGAATATGAAAATAAAAAGAAAATTATAATTCTTTTCTGCTAGTTAGAGAAAATCAGTTCGACACGTGTCACTTGGGTGAGTGAATGATTAAATAAGCCGTTATTAAACAGACAGGACATTTACTTTTTCACCGTATATATCAACTGAATAATTTACTCCTGTATATATATATATATATATATATATATATATATATATATATATATATATATATATATATATATATATATATATATATATATATATATATATATATATTTATATATATATATATATATATATATATATATATATATATATATATATATACAGTATATACACTGTGTCTATATACATAAATATACTATATATATATATATATATATATATATATATATATATATATATATATATATATATATATATATATATATATATATATATATATATATATATATATATATATATATATATATATATATATATATATATAACGGATTTTGAGCGAAGCGAAAAATCTATTTTTGGGTGAGATGGCCATGTCGTCCTGATGGAAGTTCCTATAGGGTAGCTTCCTAGGGTATATTACAACTACAGCGATATTCCCAGAGAATTTACCTTAAGGTACCAGAATTCTAACTCCTGGAGCGAATATCCCTCCTGAAAGGGATATCGCGACATATCAGAGGACGTATTCTTGACACGCCACATGGCAATCTGCATCCCGAACAGAGATTTCATCTCGCAGGGGGCGATTGGCAAGAAACAAATTCGGGAAAGAAAAAGGGGGACCCGCTCCCAAGGCTCCCTATCTCCCGATTCGTATGCGTGCCTGGCGCTAATCCTAGCGCCATCTGTATTCCTTGTAGCGTACACGAGGTGCTACAGATACTGTATGTAGGGAGGGGTCCTACAGCCCTTTCTTAGAAAGGCAAGGGCGGGTCCATCAGGACGACATGGCCATCTCACCAAAAAATAGATTTTTCGCTTCGCTCAAAATCCGTTTTTTGGGCTCAAGCCATGTCGTCCTGATGGAAGTATACCAGAGCATTACTGTATATGTGGATTCTCAGAACGTGCCGTACTCCCCGGAGGTAATTTTTCCCGGTCGACTAGACCTAGAGACCTAAGATGTTACCGTTATACATCTTTTCAACTAACTATAAACTATGTTAGAGCTTCCTGCCGCCTACAGGGAAGAGTCCTACTAGACTCTGGAAAAGTCTCGAAAAGTACATATACCTATGTATGAATACCAGGCAATCTAATATAGTGGTCTCGCCCTATATTAGGTAAAGCATAGTTTGTAAAGAACCACTGCGTCAATATGAAATATTGACGAGTAATCCGCACAATACTTGCATTGGACAAAGGTTTATATCCGCATAGGAAGAAACTAATAAAACCGCCCTCGTCCCTTTATGGGACGGAGTCCTCCCATTAGGGGACTACATAAACCAATGAAACATAGCTTGCATAAAAGAACAATTCTATTAGAATTATCCCAGATAAGGTACATAGAATAAATGCTCAATTATACCAATAAATTGACACAGGTGAAAGAGACGCAAGGTTCTCAAGAACAAGTTTATTGACAGACAATAAATAGACAGGTTAACAACAATTATATATATATATATATATATATATATATATATATATATATATATATATATATATATATATATATATATATATATATATATATATATATATATATATATATATATATATATATATATAAAGAGAATAACCCAAAACTTTAAGCATAAGTATGATAGTAAACAGAACTTGCTTATCTGAAAGAAAAAACATTAAATGCTTCTTTTTTAAGATACCGAGGTATCAAGTCATAAAAGTCTGTATTACAAATCAATCACATTAGCGTTAGAAACGCTCGGCACACATGTCTGCACTTATGCTAGGTTCACCTTTGAAAAAGGAACAGTCTATGTGGGCACTCGGTGCCCTCATTTAGTTTGTAGTACAGTATGTACCTACACACTCACCCTGGACTTAATCGTCCCAATTAAGACCACTGTTCCTCGTAGAGTTAAACAGTAGGGTTAACCACACGACCCACTGCTACCACAGATCTCTTTAGTTCCTCTACTTGCTTCGCATAGTGGCGAAAGAACACTCTGAAAGACTTCCAGCCAGTGTATGAACGGAGATGTTCAAAATCCATACAATTAAAGAAATTTAGGGATGAGGCAACTTTCCTCGGATCGTGACCTGCGGGTGTACTGTCAGGATCCGCTCTGCGAATAAAATATGTGATTTTCGCTCTGAGTTAATTCAGAGATAAATTTGAGCCTGATGTTTCTCCCCTGAATAGTTGACCACCCTTGAAGTCTGAAGTTCTACAAAGATAGACCTTTAGGCATTCTACTGGACATAGAGATGCATCTTCTTTCAGAGGGCAGATTCTCCAGGGACCCCACCTGTTGGTGGGTAACTCATTCTTGGCGAGAAACGTAGGATCCGGAAACAGGTTCAGTTCCCCCCCATCCAGGAACTGAACACGACCTGCTTCTCTCGAGAGGGCTACGATCTCACTAACCCTGGCCCCGGACGCGAGTGCAAATAGGAAAATAACTTTTTGTGTCAAATCCTTTAACGCACATTCTTCATTGCTCAACAGGGATGCGAAATGAAGAACTTTGTCTAAAGACCATGAAATGGGCTTTGGAGGTGCTGAAGGTCTGAGCCTAGCGCAGGCTTTCGGAACTTTATTAAAGATCTCGTTACCTAGGTTGATCTGGAAGGCATTTAAAATGGGTCTCATCAAAGCAGACTTACACACTGAAATCGTGTTAGCTGCCAACCCTTGACCATGGAGGTGGATGAAGAAAGATAAGCAGAAGTCTGTCGAGATCTCCTGCGGATTCTTCGCCTTTACAAAGGCCACCCATTTTCTCCAAGATGACTCATATTGCCTTCTAGTCGATTTGCACTTATATTCCTCTAGGAAGTCTATGCTGGCTTTCGAAATCCCGAAACGCTTTCTCACCGCAAGGGAGAGAAAATCATGAGCTGCAGGGTCCGGGTTTTCTGTAATGAAGCGCAGACAGTCGACTTCTGGACTCGCTGGGTCAGAACTGGATGTGGTAGCGGCACAAACTTCAGCTGTAGTTCCAACGCCAAGGGAACCACATGCTGTTCGGCCACTTGTGGGCCACTATTGCCGCTACCCCCTTAAAGGATCTCAGTTTGTTGAGGACCCTCAACAGAAGGTTGTGAGGGGGGAACAGATAAATCCTGGACCATCTGTTCCAGTCAAGGGACATCGCGTCCACTGCTTCCGCTAAGGGGTCCTCGTACGGGGACACGTACAGGGGTAACTTCTTGTTGTCTTTCGTCGCAAAGAGGTCTATCTGCAGTTCTGGGACTTGATTCAGAATGAAGGAGAATGATCCTGCGTCTAAGGACCATTCCGACTCTATCGGTGTGAACCTGGATAGAGCGTCCGCTGTCACGTTGCGGAATCCTTGAAGGTGAACTGCCGACAGGTACCACTTCTTCTTTTCCGCCAATCGGAAAATGGCCAACATCACCTGGTTGAGAGGTGGTGACCTCGACCCTTGTCGATTCAAGCATCTCACAACCACCTCGCTGTCCATCACCAATCTTATGTGGATCGAGTGACGCGGGGAGACTTTCTTTAAGGTAAGGAGCACTGCCATAGCTTCTAGAAAGTTTATGTGAAAGGTCCTGAATAGCTTGGACCAAGTCCCCTGGACTTTTTTACGATGAGAGTGACCTCCCCATCCCTCCTTTGAGGCGTCTGAGTGAATCGTCATCGACGGGGGAGGTGGCTGAAGAAGAACCGACTTCTTTAGATGTCTGGCTTGGGACCAAGGCCTGAGAAGAGTACGTAGCCGAGGCGGCACTGGTCTTCTCAGATCTCTTCGCGCGTTTGATGCATACCTTCTCCAAACTCCGGTTGCATCCTTTAGCTGTGCTCTTAGCACTGGGTCTGTCACCGAAGCAAACTGGAGAGAGCCCAGTACCCTCTCCTGTTCGCGTCTTGATATCCTTTCGGAATCTAGAAATCTCTTGACAGAACCCGCTATCTCCTTCCTTTTCTTCGCCGGGATGGAGAAACAGTGTGACAAAAGGTCCCAGTGGATTCCCAGCCACTGGAACTTTTGAGATGGAGAAAGTCGAGACTTTTTTCTGTTGATCTTGAAGCCTAGGTACTCTAGGAACTGGATCACCTGACTGGAAGCTTGCAAGCATTCTGTCTCGGATGCTGCCCACACCAGCCAGTCGTCCAGGTAGGCTACTACCTGAATTCCCTTTAGGCGTAATTGTTTGAGAACTGCGCTCGCCAGCTTCGTGAAAATCCTTGGGGCTATGTTTAGCCCGAATGGCATGGCTCTGAAGGCGTATAGTCTTCGTTGTAGCCTGAACCCTAGGTAGGGGGAGAGTCGACGGCTGATTGGAATGAGCCAATAGGCGTCTGACAAGTCTATAGAGACTGAGTATGCCCTCTTGGGCAGTAAGGTCCTTATGTGTTGCAGTGTTAGCATTTTGAATTTGCAATTCACTATGAACTTGTTGAGTTGCAACAAGTCCAGAATGACTCTGAGCTTTTCCGAGTCTTTCTTGGGAACACAAAACAGCCTCCCTTGGAATTTGATGGACTTCACCTTTCGGATCACCTTTCTCTCCAACAGTTCTTGAACGTACTCCTCCAGAACGGGGGTGGAGTGTTGGAAAAACCGAAGGCACGGGGGTGAAGTGCTGTACCAGCTCCAGCCCAGTCCATTCTTGAGTAGGCTGTGGGCCCAGGGATCGAAGGTCCAACGATCCCAAAATTTCAGCAGTCTCCCTCCTACCGGTATCATTTCACTTGGACTACCGTCCTGAGGTCTTGCCTCCCTGACCACGACCACCCCTGAATCCCCTTCCCCTTGAGGGGCGCCTAGACGAGCCTCTGGCTGCTCCTCTAGGCTTTGCTCGAAAGGAAGAAGACTGTCCTTCGAACGTTGGGGTGAATGCCGTGGACTGACCCGGCACAGCCTGGGGTACCCACTGAAAAGTGGTCGGGGTTTGTGCCACCATCTAGGGCACTGGAGGCAATGGCAATTGCAGTTGCTGTTGCTGTCTAAGAGGCTTGGCTGGCCGAGACGGTAGCCTAGTCCTCATATTCTTCCTCTTTGGTTGAGGACCCTCATCCGGGGAAGACTTTCTTTTGATAGCCAGGCCCCACTTCTGGAGAAGGTTTATATTCTCCACGGCGGCCTTATCAACAACTTCTTTGACCACATCGGTAGGGAAAAGGTCTTTTCCCCAAATGTTGGAGGAGATTAACTTCCTTGGCTCGTGCCTCACCGTAGCCCCGGTGAACACGAATTCCCTACAAGCTCTCCTCGCCTTGACGAAGCCATAAAGGTCCTTCTTCACTGTGGCTAGGTGAGTCTTAGCCACCACCATGAACATTTCATGGACCTTGGGGTCACTTGCCATCGTCTCAAGAGTAGTCTGAAGAGACATTGAGGCAGCCAGTCTTTCTTTTGTCTCGAACTCTCTTCGTAAAAGAAAGTCAGACAGCTTGGGGAGGTCCTCGCCGAATTGCCGTCCGGCAATATCAGCCTAAAACTTTCCCACTGAGAACGTCAGATGGACGTCCTTCCAGTCTTTGTGGTCCATAGGCAGGGACAGCGACAAGGGTTTACACTCCTCCAGGGAGGGGCAAGGCTTGCCGGCCTCGACTGCCTTTAGGACAGCCGCAAACCCTTTCTGTAAAAAGGGGAAGGCTCTAGCAGGAGAGGACACAAAGGAAGGAAGCTTCTTGCTCAATGCAGCTACCTTCGAGTTAGAGAAGCCCCTCTCCTTCATCGAGGATGAAAGTAGAGCTTGAGCCTTAGCGTGGTCCATGACTATGACCTCCTTCGGCTCTGTCTCCTCCCTTGAAGCTGGTTCTTTTCTCAGCCGGACATAGCAGTCCGGATATGATGCCTTGCTGGGCCAGAATTCCACCTCCTCTAGGGGAACTGAACCCAGCTTATCCGAGATGACGATCTTTCCAGTCGTCATCGGCATGTGCTCAGCATACCTCCATGGGTTAGCATCTGAGCACAAGGGAAGGTCTTTCACATTGAGCCTTTTCCGGGGCCCATGTGATTCTGCAAGGCACTGCATCCGCAGTTCCATAGCAGCCGCCTTCTCCTGATTCTCGTTCTGCATTTGTTGGATCAATCCAACAATCGAAGAGAGGGCCTGTCCCAGCTCTACTGGGAGACTGGCCGATGTTGAGGGGATAGGCTCCGGAATCTGAAACGGAGTAGCCGACACCTCGTCGACCTCTTCCTCTACGACGTCCGGGGCTTGAACTTCATCCTGACCTTGTGCCAGGAGGTCTTCTTCCAAACGCTCGTCCACGTCAGACATCCTGTCATCTAACTGGATTTCTTGCATCGCGACCGCGACTTCAACATCCACCTGGATCTGATCTGGGAGGATCTCCTCTTAAGGCTGGGGAATCACTGCATCAACTGATGCCTTAGGGAAAAGATACGCCCTCATCTTCTCACTTGGAAGATAAGGGCCAGAGGTGTTCTTTTGGAAGCCCCTTACCCAGGTACGAAGCTTGTCCCTTGCTATATCCCTTGATTCCGCCGTCCTAGGGGAATCAAAAGCCTCAGTAATCAGATTAGTGCACACAGTACATACCTGAGGGTCCCAATACTGGAGATCATCCTTGGAGACAGCGCATGCTACGTGTCTCCTACAAAACTCATGTCCGCAGAGGTACTTGCTGCGGACGTTGCAGAAAACATTTCCGCACTTCGGAGGGTCCTCCTGTAAAGAGAAGAAATTTCCATGAGTATCAAGTGAACTATGTATCACTGGATATGCATAGTATAGCATAACAATTCATAAAGGAAAGACACACACTTGTGTTTCCCTCACAACCCATTGTTGCAGCCTTCCAGATAATAAAATCAAATGGTTAATCTCTTCTAGAGTAACCAATGCAAGATTTCCAGAGGAAACAGGTGAGGCTCACACCTAAGCAATGATTTTAAAATCCTGGATAATAGACAGGAAAGAACTCACTTTCCTATCTGTAGGGCAACAGCAAAGGAATGTGCAAGAAAACACAAAAGTGTTAGAACACACAGTGCTGTACCAAAACCCATACCATAGTTTTCTTCCTACTGTATATGTTATACTGAAGAATACTAGTACAGTATAGGAGGATACGTGCCGGCTGGCACTTGCCGGCCGGCACACACCATAACTAGCTTTAAAGTATACTACTTAACAGCTATAAGGCGGCAGAACTCTGGTTCAAGTGCATGTGCCGGCCGGCAGCAACTGCCGGCCGGCAACAGCTAATGTCGGCCGGCAATGGCTACCGGCCGGCAACTACACAAGGTAGTACCCAGCTGCCGGCCACACTCTTGGTGACCGGCAGACAAGGGCTGACATTAGCCGGCCTGCAAAAGTACAAGACCGATGCCCGCCGGCAGCAAAAGAACCAGAGGACTACACCTGCCCGGCTGCCGGCCTCATAGGCCGGCAGCCGGGTCGGGTACAGCACTAGAAGAAAAATAGAATGGATGCCGGGATAAGAGTGTACACTACCTCCAAGCCCGGCAATCCGAAAGAGTGCATATAAGGAAGGGGAGAATCTAATTCAGGCTTCCTGACCAATGCCGTCTGGCTCTACAGGCAGGCATGGATGAGGGACCAAGGGAGGTCCGGGCAGCACTCAAAATATAAGACCCTTGCCGGCCGGCAAGGGGCTGAGTCAATTCCACATCCTAACCTATACTAGGTCCAGATGTAGAACGACGTACAGTACTGTAATGGCTAGGCCATTACGGAGATAGAGGGGGAAGGGACAAGAGGGTCCTACCAACCTTGCTTTAGTGACGGATCACCCGCAGCCAAGAAACTTATCTTAGCCTAAGGGAGAACTAAGGGGGAAGGCCAGCAATACTTGCCAGCTCCCAGAGCACCAAAGCAAGGAAGGTGTTGCTACTCCCAGGGAAAGAAACTTATCCTCCCCCGAGAACAGCAACAAGGACTAGTCTGGTAGATCACAAAAGAAGGAATCATATCCACAGAAACCTTCGGTAGTGACCTAACGAGGCTAAGCCACCTTTGTCTGTGTCAGGCCAGCGAGGGAGACTCTACCCCAAGCCAGACAAACACAGACTCAGACTAAAAAACTCTGTTGTTCTGTCCCTCTTTGAACCAGACTTACTGGAACAGGAAGGTACAGTAACACCCCAGTATAGTTTTATCGAAAATAAATTCGGAAAAAACCACTTAGGGATAAGCCCAAGGCTTAAACAGAGGGAAAGGGATTGCATACCTTCTCCGAAGAAAAGAAAGCAACCGGGGAGTATGAGAAAGTATACTAAGGCTCCATAAGCAACTTAGCCTAGGCACCAAGAGAATCGATTACCTAAATCACCGAAACTCACTCGTATACTATCTTGGAAATATTCCACACAATCTTAAATGTATAAAACATAGCCTAAAGCTTCAATAAAATTTTTATTACACTCGGAAAAACAAAAATCATGCATGAAGTACTAGGACCAAACGACCAGGCTACATGGCCTAGCGTAGGCCAGAATGGCGAATACTTCGCCAAAATAATACTAAGCACGAAAGGAAATCCTATGTAATGCTAAATAGCTAAAATTTATTAAAGCAAAACAACCGGGAATGTCACTCTGACTAACTAAACTTATACCTAGCGAGCGACAGCGTCCATGACGCCTCCGGTAGGCTACGGCTCTTGTATCAAAGATTAATCCTATTAATCACTCAAAAATTTACCAAGAGCCTACATTTATACATAAAAGACATTGTACTCAACTTATCAGAGGCCGACGAAGACGGAGAAGCCATGAAAAGAAGAATAAATCCAAGATTTGCGAGAAACACAGGAAAAAACACCGAGTTGTTAAGCTACGCAAAAAGGAATACAGATGGCGCCAGGATTGGCGCCAGGCACGCATACGAATCGGGAGATAGGGAGCCTTGGGAGCGGCTCCCCCTTTTTCTTTCCCGAATTCGTTTCTTGCCAATCGCCCCCTGCGAGATGAAATCTCTGTTCGGGATGCAGATTGCCATGTGGCGTGTCAGGAATACGTCTTCTGATATGTCGCGATATCCCTTTCAGGAGGGATATTCGCTCCAGGAGTTAGAATTCTGGTACCTTAAGGTAAATTCTCTGGGAATATCGCCGTAGTTGTAATATACCCTAGGAAGCTACCCTATAGGAACTTCCATCAGGACGACATGGCTTGAGCCCAAAAATATATATATATATATATATATATATATATATATATATATATATATATATATATATATATATATATATATATATATATATACACACATATATATATATATATATATATATATATATATATATATATATATATATATATATATATATATATATATATATATATATATACTGCATATATATATATATATATATATATATATATATATATATATATATATATATATATATATATATATATATATATATATATATACTGCATATATATACATATATAAGTATATATATATATATATATATATATATATATATATATATATATATATATATATATATATATATATATATATATATATATATATATATATATATATATATATATATATATATATATATATATACATATATATATATATATATATATATATATATATATATATATATATATATATATATATATATATATAACGGATTTTGAGCGAAGCGAAAAATCTATTTTTGGGTAAGATAGCCATGTCGTCCTGATGGAAGTTCCTTAAAGGCAGCTTCCTAGGGTATATTACAACTACGGCGATATTCCCAGAGAATTTACCTTCAGGTACCCAGAATTCTAACTCCTGGAGCGAGTATCCCTAAAAAAGACCTTAGGGATATCGTAAATATCAGTGGACGTATTCTTGACACGCCTCATAGCAATCTATACCCCGAATAGAGTTAACACTTCGTAGGGGTCAAATGGCAAGAAAACGAAAACGATAAGAAAGGGGGGAGCCGTTCGTAAGGCATCTCTCCTCCCTGTTTCGAAAGCGTGCCCTGCGCCGCTCGCGGCGCCATCTGTATTCCTTGTAGCGATACACGAGGTGCTACAGATACTGTATGTAGGGAGGGGTCCTACAACCCTTTTCACTCTTTTTTTTTTTTTTTTTGAAAAGGAACAGGGCGGGTCCATCAGGAGGACATGGCTATCTTACCCAAAAATAGATTTTTTGCTTCGCTCAAAATCCGTTTTTTGGGCTCAAGCCATGTCGTCCTGATGGAAGTATACCAGAGCATTACTGTATCTGTGGATTCTCAATACGTGCCGTACTCCTCAGGAATGTTTCTTAGTCAACTCGACTGAAAGACCTAAGATGTTACCGTTATACATCTTTTCACTAATCATAAGCCATGAAAGCGCTTCCTGCCCCCTACAGGGAGGAGTCCTACTAGACTCTAGAAACGAACGAAGAGTACATATACCTATGTATGAATCACTCGCCAGCCAGTACAATATAGTGGTCTCACTCTATATGAAGTAAAGCATAGTCTTACGGGACTACAGCATCCAAGGGAAAAATCCCGACCAGCACCCTGGTCGAAGTAAAATTAGACAAAAAGGTTATATCTGCGTAGGATTAAACTTGCTGCCACCACCGTCCTCAGAGAGGGGTGGAGTCCTTTATGCTAAGGAAAGTATAAACCAGTGCAACAAGGCTTTGCATTAAGGAATAGGCTATTATAGATATCCCCGATTAATATACATAGGCTAAATACTCAATAAATAACATGAAATCAATATAGGTGAAGGAGACGCAAGGTTCCCGAGAACAAGTTTATTGAGTAACAATAAATAGACATGGTCACCATAAATATGTACATATGATAGGCGGATGACCAACAATTTACACAAGTACCGTAGTGCATGGATGAATGGTTATCTGAAAGAAAACAAATAGGTCACTTGCCGCATACCCAGGTATCAAAGTTAACGTCCATGTTACTACTTTGCTGACATTAGCGTTAGCAAACGCTTGGCACACCTGTCTGTACTTGTGCTACCATCACCATAACGCTGGAACAGTCACTATGTCCTCTCAGAGCCTTCACTACTAGTTATATCAACGCATATAACTAACCACTCACCCAAGAATCAAAGTCCCAAATGATTCCACTGTTCCTCGCAGAGTTAAACAGCAGGGTTAACGACGCAACCAACTGCTACCACAGACCTCTTTAGCTGCTCCACTTGCTTAGCATAGTGGCGAAAGAATACCCTGGAAGACTTCCAGCCAGTGTATGAACGAAGGTGTTCAAAATCCATAAAGTTAAAGAAGTTTAAGGATGAAGCAACTTTCCTCGGATCATGACCTGCGGGTGAACTGTCAGGATCCGCTCTGCGAATAAAATATGTAATTTTCGCCCTAAGCTGATTTAAAGATAAATTCGAGCCCGATGTTTCTCCTCTGAATAGTTGGCCCCCATGGAAGTCTGAAGTTCTACGAAGATAGACCTTTAGGCATTCTACGGGACATAGAGATGCATCTTCTTTCAGAGGGCAGATTCTCCAGGGACCCCACCTGTTGGTGGGCAACTCATTCTTAGCGAGAAACGTAGGGTCCGGAAACAGGTTCAGTTCTCCCCCATCCAGGAACTGAACTCGGCCCTCCTCTCTCGAGAGGGCCACAATCTCACTAACTCTGGCCCCAGAAGCAAGGTCAAAAAGGAAGATCTCTTTTTGAGTCAGGTCCTTCAATGCACATTCCTCATTATCCAGTAATGAGGCAAAATGAAGGACTTTGTCTAACGACCACGAAATAGGCTTTGGAGGAGCTGATGGTCTAAGCCTAGCACAGGCCTTCGGGATCTTATTAAACATCTCGTTAGCGAGGTCTACCTGGAAGGCATATAGAATGGGTCTTGTCAGAGCTGACTTACATGTAGAAATTGTGTTAGCCGCCAGCCCCTGTCCGTGGAGGTGAATGAAGAAGGATAGGCAGAACTCCGTAGAGATCTCTTGTGGGTTCTTGTCTTTGACAAAGGCTACCCATTTCTTCCATGCAGATTCGTACTGCCTCCTAGTAGACTTACACTTGTATTCTTCCAGGAACTCGATGCTCTCTTTCGAGATTCCGAACCGTTTCTTCACCGCTAGGGAGAGAAAATCATGAGCTGCAGGGTTCGGGTTTTCTGTAATGAAGCGTAGACAGTCGACTTCTGGACTTGCTGGGACAGAACTGGGTCCGGGAGTGGTAGAAACTTCAGTCGTAGTTCCAGAGCTAGAGGGAACCATACACTGTTCGGCCACTTGTGGGCCACTATTGCTGCTACTCCCTTGAAGGATCTCAGTTTGTTGAGGACCCTCAACATCAGATTGTGAGGGGGAAACAGGTAGATCCTGGACCATCTGTTCCACTCGAGGGACATCGCATCTACTGCTTCCGCCAAGGGGTCCACGTATGGGGACACATATTTCGGCAGCTTCTTGTTGTCCTTCGTCGCGAAGAGGTCTATCTGCAGTTCTGGGACTTGTCTCAAGATGAAGGAGAATGATCCTGCGTCTAGGGACCATTCTGACTCTATCGGTGTAACCCTGGATAGAGCGTCCGCGGTCACATTCCGGACTCCTTGAAGGTGAACTGCTGACAGGTGCCACTTCTTCTTCTCCGCCAGTCGGAATATGGCTAACATTACCTGGTTGAGAGGTGGGGATCTCGATCCCCGCCGATTCAGACATTTCACTACCACCTCGCTGTCCAGTACCAACCTTACATGGATCGAGTGACGTGGGGATACTTTCTTCAGGGTAAGAAGCACTGCCATAGCTTCTAGAAAGTTTATGTGAAAAGTCCCAAATAGCTTGGACCAGGTCCCTTGCACTTTTTTCCGATGGGAGTGACCCCCCCACCCTACCTTTGAGGCGTCTGTGTGGATTGTCACTGACGGGGGGGATGGCTGAAGAGGTAGAGACCTCTTTAGACGACTGGCTTGAGACCACGGTCTGAGAAGAGAACGTAGTCGAAGTGGGACCGGTCTCTTCAAGTCCCTTCGCTCTTTCGATGCAAAGGTTCTCCATACTCCCGCTGCATATTTTAGCTGTGCTCTTAGCCCTGGGTCTGTTACTGATGCAAACTGAAGAGAGCCCAAAACCCTCTCTTGTTCGCGTCTTGATATCCTCTCGGAACCTAGAAGTCTCCTGACAGACCCCGCTATTTCCTTCCTCTTTGACATCGGAATGGAAAAACGGTGTGACACTAGATCCCAGTGAATTCCCAACCACTGGAACCTCTGAGCTGGAGAAAGACGAGACTTCTTTCTGTTGATCATGAAACCTAGATATTCCAGGAACTGAATCACTTGTAGGGAAGCTTGCAAGCATTCTGCTCTGGATGCTGCCCACACCAACCAATCGTCCAGGTAGGCTACTACTTGGAACCCTTTTAGGCGTAACTGTTTGAGCGCTGCGCTCGCAAGCTTCGTAAAGATCCTTGGGGCTATGTTTAGCCCGAAGGGCATCGCTCTGAAAGCATAAAGTTTTTGTTGTAGCTTGAATCCTAGGTAGGGGGAGAGACGGCGACTTATTGGAACGTGCCAATATGCGTCTGACAAATCGATGGAGACGGTATATGCCCTCTTGGGCAGTAAGGCCCTTATGTGTTGTAACGTTAACATCTTGAACTTGTGGTTCACTATGAACTTGTTGAGTGGTGACAAGTCCAGAATGACTCTGAGTTTCCCCGAGTCTTTCTTGGGAACACAAAACAGCCTCCCTTGAAACTTGATGGACTTTACCCTCCGGATCACCTTTTTCTCCAACAGATCTTGGATGTACTCCTCCAAAACGGGGGTGGAGTGTTGGAAAAATTGAGGGCACTGGGGCGGAGTACTGTACCCACTCCAACCCAGTCCATTTTTGAGAAGGCTGTGGGCCCAGGGATCGAAGGTCCAGCGATCCCGGAAATACTGAAGTCTCCCACCTACCGGCGACACTTCACTTTGACTGCCCTGTAGTCTTGCCTCCCTGGCCGCGACCACCTCTGAATCCTCGTCCCCTAGAGGGGCGTCTCGCCGAACCTCTGGCTGCCCCTCTGGGTCTTGCACGAAACGTGGTTGATTGTCCCTTGAACACGGGATTGAATGCCGGGGAAGCTGATGACATGGCTTGGGGTACCCATTGGAAGGTGGTCGGGGTCTGGGCTACCAGTTGTGGTACCGGAGGCAAAGCTGGCTGCTGCTGCTGCTGTCTTTGTGGTTTGAAAGGCTTGGCTGGACGGGAGGAAAACCTTGATTTCTTCGCCTTTCCTTTCGGCTGAGGGCCCTCATCCGGAGAAGACTTCCTCTTAAGGGACAGGCCCCACTTCAGGAGAAGATTACGGTTCTCAGTGGCTGCCTTGTCCACGACCTCTTTGACCACGTCGTTGGGAAAGAGATCTTTACCCCAGATGCTGGATGAAATGAGCCTCTTGGGTTCATGCCTCACTGTGGCCGAGGCGAACACAAACTCCCTACAGGCCCTCCTTGCTTTAACAAAGCAATAGAGGTCCTTAGTCACCGTGGCCAGATGGATCTTGGCCATTACCATGAACATCTCCGGCATCTTGGGGTCGCTAGCCATCGTCTCCATGTTGGTCTGGAGAGACATCGAGGCTGCCAGGCGCTCCTTTGTGTCCAATTCCCTCCGTAGGAGGAATTCCGACAACTTGGGAAGGTTTTCGCCGAACTGCTGACCTGCAATGTTGGCGTCCAACTTCCCAACCGAGAAAGTGAGGTGCACCTCCTTCCAGTCCTTATTGTCCAGCAGCAAGGCCAACGACAGAGGTTTGCATTCCTCCAGAGATGGACACGGTTTGCCAGCTTCAACCGCCTTCAAGACGGCCGCGAACCCCTTTTGCATAAAGGGGAAGGCCCTAGCCGGGGAGGATACAAAGGAGGGGTGCTTCTTACTCAAAGCGGCAACTTTAGAGTTTGAGAACCCCCTCTCCTTCAATGCAGCTGTTAAAGTGGCTTGAGCCTTGGAGTGATCCCGGATAATCACCTCCTTTGGTTCCGTCTCCTCCTTCGAGGCCGGCTCCTTCTTCAAACGGACATAACAGTCCGGGTAGGCCCCTCTACTGGGCCAGAATTCCACCTCCTCAAGGGGAACTGAGCCCAGTTTCTCCGACATGACGATCTTCCCAATCGTCATCGGCATGTGCTCGGCATATCTCCACGGGTTGGCATCCGAGCACAGAGGAAGGTCCTTCACGTTGAGCTTCTTTGGAGGTCCACGTGATGCTGTGATCTTCTGCATCTGGAGCTCCAAAGTAGCGGCCTTCTGATTATTCTCCCTCTGCATCTGTTGGATCATACCAACGATGGAAGAGAGAGCCTGTCCTAGCTCTGCTGGAAGAGCGGATGAGGTAGAGGGGATAGGTTCAGGGACCTGAACCGGCACGTCTGAAGATACGGGAACCTCTTCCTCCACGGCAATAGGATCTCGATCCTCCTCCTCGCCTTCTGCGAGGAGATCCTGTTCCGCACGATCGGACAAGTCAGACATCTTGTCGTCCAACTGGATGTCCTGCATGGCATCAGCAACATCCTCATCCACTGGGATCTGGACGAGAGGGATCTCCGGCCGAGGCTGGGGAACAACAGCGTCAGTGGAAGCCTTGGGAAAAAGGTATGCCCTCATCTTCTCATTAGAAAGATAAGGTCCAGTGGTGTTTTTCTGAAAACCCCTTACCCATAAGCGAAGCTTCTCCCTCGCTGCATCTCTTGACTCCGCCGACCTAGGGGATTCAAAAGCCTCTGATAGCAGGTTAGTACATACAGCACATACCTGCGGATCCCAGTAACGATGGTCATCATTGGAGGCTGCGCAAGCCGCGTGCCTCCTACACGAGACATGTCCGCAAAAGTTCTTACTGCGGACATTGCAGAAGACACTATCAACACTTCGGATGCTCCTCCTGTAAAAGAAGAAAAATTTCCATGAATATCAAGTGAATTTCAATTCACATGTAAAAAATGAGTATTCGCCAAGAATAAGGGAAAGACACCTACTTGTGAAACCCACACAAACACCTGTGGAAGCCCACCAGCCAAAGTCACATAGTTAGTCTTTACTAGAATAACCAGAGAGCATATTTCCAAAGGAAATTAGGTGTAGCTCACACCTAAGGTAAAATTTTACCATTCCGGCCAGGGATGAAAAGAATTCTCTTTTATCCTTGTAAGGCGACACCAAGTGATTGCACAAATAACACAAGTAAGATAGAAAAGACAGTGTTGTAACCTACTATATCATGGACTCCCTTGGTTGAATACACCACCAAAGAAAGGACTGATACAGTACCTGAGGGTGGTGTGCCGGCCGGCTATTGCCGGTCAGCACCCACCCCCCCCCCCCCCGTTTTTTGAAAGGTAGATCTCAAGTACACAACATCAGATCACCCCTATTGGGGAGAACTCCAGATCCCATGCCTGAACCGGCCGGCAGTGGTTGCCGGTCCGCAGCCACCCGGTTTGCACTGCGTTGCCGGCCATCATTCTTAGTGGCCGGCTAACCGGGCAGTGTAGCAGGCCGGCCGGCAGCAGTAAGCAAACCTTGCCGGCTGGCCTCCACACCAGGCAGCGCTCGGCTGCCGGCCCCACTTATAGTGGCCGGCAGATGAGCAAGAGACCGGCCGGCAAAGGTATATAACCATCGCCGACCGACAGCAAGAGAACTGGAGAACACCCCTCCCCACCGACAGCCGGCCTGTAGGCCGGCAGACGGCAAGGACAACAAATATGAAGACAACAGAATGAGTGCCGGGCTAAGAGGCTATGAGCCTCTGTGCCCGGCACCCGAAAGAGTGCCGAAAGGAAGGGGAGACACTAAGTCAGGCTTCCTAACCACTGCTTACTGAATCTACAGACGTCAGCGATGGAGGGACCAAGAAAGGACCGGGCAGCACTCGAAGGAAGGGTCTCTGCCGGTCGGCACACTCTGCCGGCCGACAGGAGACCACGTCAGTTCCCCATCCTAACCTAGGCTAGGTACGGATGCGGACGACTGACACAAACAAAGGAACGGAAAATAGAAGGGAAGGACAGAGGGTCCTATCCAACCTTGCCTTGGTTAAGGGTCATTCCCAACTAAGACAGCTCATCTCAGCCAGAGAAAGACCCGAGGGGGAGGCCGGCACTACTGGCTGCCTCCCTAAAACCACGGCAAGGAAGGAATTGCTATTCCAGAAAAGGGAACATATCCCGAATCCGGAACGGCAAGAGGACAAGTCTGAGGGGTCACCGAGCGAAGGGATCACTACTGGAACTCAACAAGGTGGACCAAGGGGGATAAACCCCTTATGCCCGTGTCAGTCAGCAAGGGAGACTCTGCCCCATGCCAGACCAACCCGGACTCAGACTAAACACTGTTGTACTGTCCCCCTCTGAACCAATTCAGATGGAACGGGAAGGTACAGTACTACTCCAGCATAGATATATTTGAAAATTAATTCAAACAAACCACTAGAGTTAAGCCTAGGGCTTAAACAGAGGGAAAGGGTTTGCCCCTTCCCCGAAGAGAAGGGAGCAAACGGGGAAACAGATAATATATAATGACCTAAGACAACCTAGCCTAGGCACTAAGAGAATCGATTACCTAATTCACCGAAACTCACACCAATACTATCTTGGAAGGTACTCGAAAAGGGCTTATATGTATAACGTTGCCTAACGCTTAAAGCAATAAAATCACACTTGGAAGACTAATTATCATGCAGGAAGTACATAGGCCAACCGCTAGCCTACGAAGACTAGTGTTGGCAGACTAGGCAAAACTTCGCCAGGCACACTACTAACGCATCATAACAGAATTCCTAAATAAACTAAGTAGCTAATATTTAAGCGCAAAGGGGCTGGGAACGTCGCTCTTGCTAACAAATAAATCCTATTCTAGCGAGCGACAGCATCCATGATGCCTCCAGCAGGCAACAGCTCTTGTATCAAAGATAACTCTTTTAATTACTTTAATTTTAACCAAGAGCCTACATTTATACATAAAAGAAATAGTACTCAACTTATCCGAGGCAGAAGAAGTTGGAGAAAGCATTATTACACGAGAAATCCCAAGATTTAGTAGAAAACAGGGAACAAAACACCGAGTTGTAGAGCTACGCAAAAAGGAATGCAGATGGCGCCGCGAGCGGCGCAGGGCACGCTTTCGAAACGGGGAGGAGAGATGCCTTACGAACGGCTCCCCCCTTTCTTATCGTTTTCGTTTTCTTGCCATTTGACCCCTACGAAGTGTTAACTCTATTCGGGGTATAGATTGCTATGAGGCGTGTCAAGAATACGTCCACTGATATTTACGATATCCCTAAGGTCTTTTTTAGGGATACTCGCTCCAGGAGTTAGAATTCTGGGTACCTGAAGGTAAATTCTCTGGGAATATCGCCGTAGTTGTAATATACCCTAGGAAGCTGCCTTTAAGGAACTTCCATCAGGACGACATGGCTTGAGCCCAAAAATATATATATACATATGTGTATATACATATATATGTTTGTGTATGAATTCATAGAATACAAATAGGGTTACAATGCTATTTATACTCGCACATTGCCATTCCTTACCAATATCCCAGCAATAAAGACAATTCTTTTGCTTAGATGATTTCACCTGATGAATGTCATCCATAGACTAACGGCATAAGCGTCCATTGGAATGACATACTA
>NC_090738.1:109688006-109691293 GCF_036898095.1 Palaemon carinicauda
TCAGCGCCCAAGCCCCCTCCAAGCTAGGACCAAGGAGGGCCAGGCAATGGGTGCTGATGACTCAGAAGATAGGCCTATAAGCTCCCTCAAATCCCCCATTCTTAATTCACAAGGATGGTGAGGTTACCCGACCAAAGGAACTTACGAGTATGAGCAAGACTCGAACCCCAGTCTGGCGTTCACTAGTCAGGGACGTTACCACATCGGCCACCACAACCACAAAGGCTTTTGTTAATATCAATGTTTGAGTTATCTATTATCTTTTTTTTTTATCTTTGTGTTTCCTATTAAGTAATTTAGCGATCATGTTTAATGCTCATATCACTTGTCTCTAATAAAAATCATTATGATAATAGTGATGGAAATAATTTTTTTTTATTTTTGACATAGTCGATGAATCATGCCATCCATATGCTATCACTTCCAAGAATTCAACCTCAAGAATAATTTCCCTCTTCTTTCAGTTTGTTTCCTCGTAATTTCCTGCGTCTTTTGCTTTCTCTTTCTGCTCGATTTTCCTTTTTAGTGTTAATCTTCTTCCTTTGCAATTTCCTTTCTCTCTCCGAGCGTCTCCTGTCGTTTTTTTCTCATCTCCGTCAAATGTTCTCTAAAACAAATTATTTTATTTTAATTACATAGTCATTGTACACGTATATATCTATGTATTTATATATATGTATATATATATATATATATATATATATATATATATATGTATATGTATATATATATATATATATATATATATATATATATATATATATATGTATATATATATATCTATATATATATATATATACAGTATATATATATATATATATATATATATATATATATATATATATATACTTATACATATATATATATACTGTATATATATATATATATATATATATATGTATATATATAAATATATATATATAAGTATATATATATTTTATATATATATATATATGTATATATATACAATAAATATACATATATACACAAACAACACACACACACACACACACACACATATATATATATATATATATATATATATATATATATATACATATGTGTATCATTGAGAGTTTGAATGTGAAATATTTGTGTGCATAGTCAATACAACGCAAACATAAAATAAAAAGAAACATTCACCAAATAAAAGAAGTATCGCGTTTCCTTCCAATAAGCTCACCAGTACTTCTTCTGTCTTCTATATGTAGAAGAGAGAACTCGGAAATAAAACCTCTTTTCTTATCAAAATGCAAATGCTGAATTTACATATGGAAAATGAAGCTTCCATCGACGTAAAGGTTTCTCGGAAATTCTTTATATATGCAACAGAGAATTTTTCTTACTCTATCGTCTGGAGACATTGCTCTCTCTCTCTCTCTCTCTCTCTCTCTCTTCCTCTCTCTCTCTCTCTCTCTCTCTCTCTCTCTCTCTCTCTCTCTCTCTCTCTCTCTCTTTCCCTCTCTCTCTCTTTTCTAGGCTTGTGAGTTGAAACTTACTTTGCAAGAAAATTATCTAAATTAATAAATTTATCTTTTTGGAAAATGATATCAATAATTTTATTGATAGTAATAATAAAAAGAATGACAGTAACGTAAGGAATGAACATTGACTATGGTAAATCAGTGATACCAATAATATTGATGTAATAATAATAAGAAAAAGAAAAAGAATAAGAACATTTATAATAATACTAATAATTTTAACCATAATTATGTAAAGTGTTCAAGAAGCTTCACTAATATAAAAGCCATATCTTTTCTTTTATTTACTTTAACGCCAACAAATATGTAGAAATCATTGTATACCTTTCTTTACTTTTTATCTATTCCATTCACCTCCCGTTTTCCCTGTACAAATAATAGAACAAATCTGTAGCCGGACAATCTACTTCTCTATGCCTGTTATGAAAAAGGAAAAAATGTTATCCGTTGTTTCAGCGAATAAATGCATGCTATCAAGGGCTTTCTATCCCTGAGAGAGAGAGAGAGAGAGAGAGAGAGAGAGAGAGAGGAGAGAGAGAGAGAGAGAGAGAGAGAGAGAGAGAGAGAGAGAGTAAGGCTGACCAGTAGAACGAAATTATTACACATTTACATGAAATACCTGTAATATCTGTCTCAAAATGTCCTCATATTAGTTAGATCCTATTAATTCAAATGTCATTCAATACACTATATTAACTCATTTCATTTTATTTTCGTATTACTTATATTCAAAACATAAATTCCATGTTATATAAACTATTCCAAATGAAAAATAAAATTAATTCGAACATTTTCCCCACTCGTAATTTGAAATAATGTATTGCAATTTCATTCAATTGCACTTATTTAAGTAATCTCTTTTGTCTATATTTTGTTGCAAATAAATAAAAATGCATTTTAGAAGGAACAATTACAACTAATAATAAGTCAATGTATTTACCTATTCCAAATTCCCTTTTGAATATATGAATCATTCTGATGGAATTTCAAAGAGATTTGGAACAGTCTTTTTTAATTCAGAATGATGGCAACCTTCAATTAAAGTATATTCACTCAAGTATCTCGTTCTAAAGCTGAATAAGCAAAGGATTAACTATCCATCGACGAATGGGATATCGTTACAAACATATTCAAATAAGTTCTTCTGTGATAAAAATTTTGGTAAGAGCTGTTCTTCTTTTGAGAAGATTTCTAGGTATTATGCTTCATGTTTTTTTTATATCTTTGTGTGTAAATAACTATATGACTATGATCGATGTAAATAGTTAGCCTAGACTGATTTATAATCGATAATTCAGAAATTACTCTCTCTCTCTCTCTCTCTCTCTCTCTCTCTCTCTCTCTCTCTCTCTCTCTCTCTCTCTCTCTCTCTCTCTCTATTCATTCGTTCTATTCACGGGACTGTCCATTCTAGTGTGTACATGTAACCTATGTATACGAATTAATGAAGAAACTTAACATTATCGACATTTTATATTCACATTAAAGAGAGAAGGATTCGTATCTGAAAAAGCTCCTTCACCGTAGGACCTTCCTTCTTTATTCCCAAAATCCTCATCGAAAAGAAGACCCTTTTTCTAAACTTCTTCCCAACGCTGTTCAAAGGCCATAAATAATGCCGACTCTCTCTTGGGAAGACCCATATAAATATTCCACTAATTCCTCCCTAGTATTCATAAGATGGTGGGGGTAAGGGTGGGGTAGGGTGGTGGTGGTGGTGGGGGGGGGGGGGGGGGCGTTGAATGGGGTGTGAGGAGTGCCTAGGCATCTGTCAGACCTTAGTGTATTTCTGCTTAATCTTAG
>NC_090738.1:109696793-109711793 GCF_036898095.1 Palaemon carinicauda
GTATATGTATATATATATATGTTATACATATATATATACATATATATATATATATATATATATGTATATATATATATATATATACATATATATATGTATATATATATATATATCTATATATATATATATATATACACACGCATATATATATATACACACACACATATATATATATATATATATAGATATATATATATATATATATACACACACATATATATATATATATATATTATACATATATATATAAATATATATATATATATATACAGTATATACACACACACATATATATATATATATATGTGTGTGTGTGTGTGTGTGTATATGAATATATATATATATATATATGTGTGTGTGTGTGTGTGTGTGTATGTGTGTGTATGTATGAGCTTTCATGATTATATATACTGCATATATGAGGTTTTATGTTTATATATACATATATATTTACTATATGTGTAATGTATGTAAAATTACATGTTTAAATCCATGACCTAAAAGGTCAATGTAGAAATTAGGAGCGAGTGTCAGACTGCCAATTCAGTCATAAGCAGGATGCGAAAGTCAAGACACTGCTACTCATTTGCAATGTAACATTTTTCATGAAGAGTAAACACAAAATAAGCCGTGAGAAAGAGTTGTCTCTCACTGGATCTATGTACCTTCCGGTATTAATGTTGTGTTTACATATATCATTAAATGCTGAGATTACTAATTAGATGTTATCATAAATATAGATATTTTAGTCACTTCTGGTCAAGCTGTCATACGGAATGGTCATCCGACCAAACCATCTATACTCATGTGATGGAGATGTTAATAAATGTTTTTAAAGTAATAAACTGTTTTAAAGTTAACTTACTTAGACTTATTCAGAAGAAGTAACCTACCAAGTCTAAACATTATAATACTTTGAAGACACATTTGATTGGAAAACTAATGTGTGTTTATAACAGCACCACACTAACAATTGGTGGCAGCGTTCAACCTAAATCAACTTTAGTATCAAGAGTAATGAATCTACAATTTTGATGAAGTATCTACGTCCACCGAAGAAATGAACACATTGAATACCAACAAATAAATGTTATACAAACTGAGGAACTGGATCTTCAATGTACATCTTAAGAAAACGAAGGACTGACATTCAACGTTTATTAAACATTCGAGAATCATATCCAGGAAACACTACGTTCAACGGGAAATCGGACCGAAAAACATTCACCCAAACATCAAAACTCTCGCAAACCTGTGAGAGAGAGAGGAAATGAGGACATCACCCTTCGCCCATATAAACCCAAGCTAAGTACATTTCTTTATTCATTTCAGTTTTAGACAGTGAAGTGTAGTTATCACGAGTCAATCGCCATTATTGCTGGGGTGAGTTGTTTGTTAATCTTAATTTTTTCTTTCATTAAAGGAAACTGTATTCAACTTCGAATTCTCGTCTAGAATTTTTTTTCTCTCTGTGCTAATTCCGTTTTCTTTCAGAAGTTCTCGGGAAATATCTTTATATTTGTATCATTGTATTGGGGGATTATATTATGATCATTATTTGAATATTGTTTATGCGTTTACGCAGTGGACGTCTGTATTCATTTAGAGATTTTGATAGGATTGCAAGGAATCGAATAGATAAAAAACAAGTTAAAGTCAACATGACACCTCCTGTAAGTCCAAGTAACCCCACCCCCGGCCCGAGTAACCCCATCCCGGCTCCCATTGTTACGTTAGTTAATGCATGATCAGCTATCCTTCCTTTTCAAGGTCGAGTCAATGGCTTCTTACCTCAGAATGTTGAGTCGTGGATTTCTTCCGTCGACGCTCACTTAAATGCTAAACAAATCAAAGACCCATTT
This sequence comes from Palaemon carinicauda, assembly GCF_036898095.1. Classification (NCBI taxonomy): domain Eukaryota; kingdom Metazoa; phylum Arthropoda; class Malacostraca; order Decapoda; family Palaemonidae; genus Palaemon; species Palaemon carinicauda. The sequence continues at coordinate 109,698,656 of NC_090738.1, forward strand.
GTATAATTACAAGAAGCTAAAAGTTTTATAGACTTTTCTAAAGGAGATGCGAGTGCGTATTTGAGGGGAGCTTCATTTCAAGAGGCAGTTACATGGGATGATTTCAAAGTTAGGCTACGTGCGATCTATGGCAGTGAGGAAGCCTTAGATGTAGTTTTAGCATTAAGAAATACACTTAATCAAGCCGCTTTGACTCGGCTTAATATTATAGAGAGAGCAGCTCTCATTGCCGATAGGCTAAACGAGTATCAAGATATTTTAGGTAATTCCACTTGGGTTACTAGATATAACATCTCAGTGAAAGATTTCTTACGATTAATGTATTTAACCTGCATGACACTTATGTTGCCAGAAGCTTTAGTGCGGTGTTTTAATAAAAAGTTAATGCCCGGAAGTACAGAATTGGATGTGTAAAAACAGATAAAGAAACACATGTCTAAGTGTACTGATCTTGATCCCTTGTTTACACAAGTTTTTGCAAAAAATGAAACTAAGCCACAACAAGTAAACGTAGTTAATAATAGTCAGGTTGCAGGAATGACGTGTTATAATTGCAAACGTCAAGGACACTTGATCGCAGACTGCAGAACGCGATATTGTTTGTTACATAATAGTTCAACTCATTTATATAGTCGATGCTACTCGCGTAAGACACAACAGAATCCTAGAAATATATAGTCAAATCCACAGTCAGTTCCCTATGGAAATAAAAAGAAAAACCCTCAGTTCAATAAGAAGAAACAGCCAAATGACAATGTAGTTCAAAATAAAAAACAAACAAATAGTGCTTCAAATAACACTGATCCTGGGACATCTAGCCAGAACTCGCAAAGTCAGAATGTGCAGAGCAAAGCAAATACCACATAATTAACTCCAATGGAGAGGAGAATGATGTTGGGTCATTCATATCAACATCAGTAGTATTAAATAATCCATATAATGTTTTATCAGATCATTGTGAGGCAATAGATTTTCCTATGAAACACACGACCGAATCCAATAAATCAGTGCATGCAGACGTAGATTTGCAACAAATTCACACAATAAAAAGCCAAAATGAGTTACGACCAATATTATATGCTGTAAATTTAGTACACCGATCCTTTACATAATTTTTTGACTCTGGTAGTCCACGTAATATCATGGATTTGAGCACACATCATTTGTTGTTTTCGAACTTCCCTATAGAGAAGTCCGGAGTAAGGCTCTCGGGTATAGGAAATAATGAATTAAATGTAATAGGCGTAACTCATGTTCAGTACAAGGTCGGTAAGCGCACGTTTGCCGATACCTTTGTTGTTGTACAAAACATTGATATGTATCAAGCTGTAATTATAGGATTCCCGTCTATGGGCAATCAAAACATTATCTTAGCCCCTGCCAAGCAAGGCGTGTATATCAAAGGAAAATTCTGTCTTCTAATACCTTAAAATCAGTTTTGGATAAAAAGGAGACGACAAATAAAACAGTGACGTACGTTGAAGAACCAATAACTTGTCTCATTAATAAAGAAATAATATACGCGACCCAACCGAATTCTCGTTCACCCGTAATATCATCATGCATGCAATCTATCGAGCCAAACGTAACTTCGAATTTAATAGTGCAAGTAAATAAAACGTTACCGGGATCTGAAATATTAATCCTTTCCGACACTTTGAAAACTAACGGATTTTCCTTCACACAAGCTATTTATACAGTAGGCTCACATCAACAATGTAATATTGAAGTCTGTTATCATTTAAATACCACTTTAGTAATTCACAAAAATCAACATATCTTGGATGTAGAAGTTTATAAACATCGTATTCTTACCGTTGCTGAAATCAATCACGCTCAATCAGTTGCGGATGAATCCCTTTTGCAATCTATTAAAGATAAAATCAATAAAGACATTCAAGAAGAAGAAATTCAGCAGAAATTTTTGGGACTTTTAAAAGGATATCATGATGTTTTTTCCACTACGGATGGATCCTTAGGAAAAACAGATGTTATCGAACATCAAATAAGGGTAAAGGACAAGCAGAAAATTATCTATGTACCCTCGTACAGACTCCCTATGAAATTCCAGAATGAGATAAATGATGAAGTAGGTAAAATGCTAAAAGAAAGAGTCATTAGGAAATCAAACAGCCCTTATAATTTTCCATTAATAGTTGTAACGAAAAAAAGGTCGAACATGTCGTATCTGCGTAGATTTCCGTCGCCTAAATGAGGAAACGATCCCTGATCGATTCCCAGTGCCATGTACTGACGATATTTTATCTTTGATAGGTCAGAATAAATATTTTACCAGTTTGGACTTACTTAAAGACTTTCACCAGATATCATTAGAAGAAAATAGTATCCCATACACTGCCTTCAGCACAGACAGGGGACATTATGAATTTTTACGTATGCCTTTTGGTTTATATTGTGCTCCCATAACATTTACTAGAATGATTAACATAGTGTTTGGAGACTTGCTAGGGGATATATTGCATGCCTATATGGAGGACCTTGTAATCTTTTCCAATACCTTAGAAGAACATCTACGTAAATTAGAACTAGTACTACAGAGACTAAGACAACATAACTTAAGGGTAAAGATTAGTAAGTGTGAATTTTTCAAGACAGAATTAGTCTATTTAGGTTTTACAGTGTGTAGCCAAGGTCTTAAAGTAGTCCACGATAAGGTGTTGGTTATCCGTAACTTTCCTATACCTACTAATGTCTAGGGAATACAGCAATTTCTGGGGTGTAGTGGATATTACAGGCGTTTTATACGTAATTATTCAATAATAGCCGCTCCCCTAAATGATCTCACGAAGAAGGGCGTAGATTTCATATGGTCAGAGCAGCATCAACAGGGGTTTATTGCCTCGAAAGATTAACTATGTAGTTCTCCTATCTTAAAATTTCCTGACTTCGGTAAGGATTTCTTCATTGCAACAGACGCCTCAGACTTAAGAGTAGGTGGGGTATTGCTTCAGCAATATGAAAAACAGTTTTTCCCGATAGCTTTTTATTCACGAAAACTAAAGAACTTACTGAAGTAAGTATGCAGTAATAGACAAGGAAGGGCTAGCTATTGTTAATTCACTGGTGCATTTTAAGATCATAATATACGGTTATCCCGACAAGCTTCTTATTGATCATAAACCCCTAATCGACTTTTTTAAAGACTTTAGTCACAGCCCCAAACAAACTCGGTTGCATTTGATCATCCAAGACTTTGGCGCGAGAATCGAGTATTTACCAGGGAAAGCAAATATCATTGCTGATGCATTATCACGCAACCAAGTGTCATCTTATACAGAGCCATCAGCTGAATTAATAGATATATCAACATCCATGCCTATTGTTAAAACTGTATCTGAACAGGAGGATCTGGGCTGGAGCGCTGAATTATTACAGACTGAGCAAAGAAAAGATCAGAAATTAGAAAAAATTATAAATGCTTTGGAAGGAACCGTAAGGAAAAAGAATATATAAAGTACACGCAGCAGAATTATATAATCAAAGACAATATTCTGTGTAGATCTATGACAAGGAAAACTCGCAATACACCACATGTGACTAACGACCGAGTAGTGGTACCAATCTTACTTATATCCACTGTCCTAAATTGGTTGCATGCAAACCCATTTATGTCACAGAAAGCCAAATCATTGTTTTATTGGCATACGATACTTACAGATATAAAAAAACACATAGCTAATTGCCGCACTTGTCAGGAAAACAAAGGGCACACGAAAACACCTGTCAGCCTAGGGGCCTATCCCGTGCCCAATCAACCATTTGAAAGGATGCATTTAGATTTATTAACAGGATCGCACGAGTCAGACAGAGGAAATAAGCACCTCTTAGTAATTGTAGATGCTTTGACTCGATATACAAAACTGATAGCGCTTAAAACTAAAACTGCGATTGAATACGCTAGGAAGTTTTACGAGTGTTACATTCGTAAACATGGAATTCCACACATGATAATCTTAGACTAGGGTGGAGAATTTAATAATCATTTCCTTACCTCATTGTGTGAAGTCCTTAGCACAAAGAAAATCAATACCATGATATATCACCCATAGTCGAATGGGCTAGAGGAAAGAGCAAATAGGAAGGTTTTAAACATATTAAGATTAACACTTGGGGGATCAGACCCCAACTGGGATATTGCAATACCTGCGGTACTAAGTACTCTGAATCACTCATATCATATGTCAATTAAAAGGTCGCCGCACGAGGCATTGTATGGTACCCCAGTTAGAACGCCTTTCCATGTATTAACGCCTACAACTAATTTATCAAATCCTTCATAAGAATGTATAAATGCAAGCAAAAGTCATTTTGATATCCTTCGAAAGAAATTAGAAGGATCATAAATCATCAGGAAAAGGAATCATGATAAAATAGCGAAGCCAACTAAAACATATATCGTGGGTTATAATGTATACATACAGGTAAATGTACGTAAAGGAATCAATTATAAACTAACACCTAAGTTTAAAGGCCCATTTAACATTTTGGAAACATTAACGGCCAATAGATTTAGAGTTCAAAACGTATCCCAACCCACTGATGAGAGAATTGTACCATTGGCTCACGTAAGAAATTAGAATAAGAGAGAAGGAAGTGAGGGTATTTTTTTTTTATCTATGAAACTTATATGTTAACATTTTTTTCTTCTTAATACAGGAGTAATTACATATATTTTTCTCGTTACAGGTTTCCAAGATGAAGTTTTTATTGATAGGAGTGATATTGTTCGCTCAGACATTTTTCTCGTGTGGGAAGAGCTCTAAAACTAAAAGTATAGATTTTAAATATGGCACTATAGTAGAGAGAACAGAAGACGTATTTGTTACTGCAAGCAATATAGTTATAGAAGTATGCATGCAAGCTATTTTTCACCCAGAGAATGACGTCACTAGCTTAAAGAGCGACATTTCAAGGTTTGCTGCTTCATTAAATGAAATGCATAAAAGACACTTTCCTTTTAATAGAGTTCGCTTGCAGCGACACTAAAAGTCGCAGAGATGCTATCCCAAGACTTGCAAAATAAGACTTACGAAGCAGAATCTTTGGCTCCTGACCTTTTGATGTGGACAATAAGACACACTAACCTTGAAAAACGTAACCCATTTATTTTTGCTGCACTAAACATCTTTGGATCTGTTGCAAGTTTAGGCTTAGGGATTTCAAATCGTCTTGAAATTGGTAATCAAAATAAGAAAATTGAGTTTTTAACACATGAAAAGGAATTAGTTTTATCAGAACTAAGGAATCAGTTAACTTCAATCTATCAAATTATGAGTTTGGTGAACGAACATTCTATTAATATCAGTCAGATTATGGAAGTACAAGACTTGTTGGCAACGTTAACGTATTATAATTAAAAAATAGATCATATCCATAATAAAATTGCACATTTCATTGAAAAATCAAAAGACTGTTTGGAAGCTATTACGTTAGCGACTAAAGGTGTACTGTCACCGCATTTGTTGCCCATAAAAGACTTAACGTTAATTCTGAAGAACAGACGGGAGAAAATAGGTTATAGTCCTTTGTTAGACGCACAGGTTAGAATTTTATTACAGCCTAATTACAGTAAGCGTTGAAATTTACAGGATTATGATTACAATTCCCTTTGATTCTTCCGATGCCTGGCAATCATACAAGATATCACCATTTCCGACTTTCATGACAAATAACTCAAGCCCAGTAATATCCAGTTTGACAGGACACGTATTGATTTCCCCTCATAAGGAAACATATACGGTCATTAAAGACTTAAATAAATTAACTCACTGTTCAGACGCAATGAATAAAAAAATATGTACAGCTGACTCCTTTGAATTCCATTAAAAAATCAATGGATTCATGCAAGTTAGGTATAGTGCTAAACAGGTCTCTCTCCCATACACATGATAATAGTCTGAAAAAACTTTATCCCTTCGACGATAATAAGTTCAATTGCAGACTGAACAACGGCTCGTGGATACGATACGACAAGGCCGGCTTCAATGTATCATGCCCGGATGGATCCACGTCCTATTCCCCAATATTGATTGCAGCAGATGGTTGCATCGGTACGTCCACGAATTACACGGTCCGAGGAATTAACATTATCATCAGAGAACGAGCCTACTTCGCGAATTTCACGTGGTCCACTACAATCCCATCTTTACCTCTCCCATACAACGCACGAGTGGCTAAGCGGTTGATGAAATTAACCGAGATGGACCACCCGTCGCCGACTTATGCAGATCTTCATTTCTACGTGTTACTAGCAGCAATCAGCATTACGGTGATTATATTTATCACCGTTAACATCTTTGTTTGGCGTAGGTCATGGCATAGACAGATGGAGCTCAAACAGAAAGTTTTGCCATGTCCAGACAACACTCATGATTTATTTTTGAAAGAAATTCAATTTAGAGCCGTTTGAAATTGGCACTTTCATTCGCTCGCAGGAGTAAAAATGTTTGGAATAGTGTTGTGCACGAAAAGCAGTCAGTACGCTAGTAATATGCAGTTGAAGAGACTCTAAGACATTTGCATTTTGAAAACATTTAAAAAAAAAATCATTTCTTGGGCACCTAATACAATATATAAGCCCTAAATGTTAAAATAAAGAATCTATGGGCATCTAATAAAATATGTAAGCCCTCTATATAAATATACGAAATCGTGGTGCGTGTACGTACCAGGAATTTTTGTTTGTGCACTGAAATTATATCTTTACGAAGGTAACAAATATTCTTATTAGTTACCGAATTATAATAATCTGTAATTTTGACAAATTTGACAACTATTCTTTAACAAGTTACCGAATCATATGTACATCAGTATTTTTTGGTGGGGTACCATATAATCATTTGCTAGCAATGTACCATATAATAATCTGTATTTTCCATGCATTTTTCTTTGTTTTTGACAATGTCTGTTAAATATGTATTTTTTTTAAATGTACCTATTTGAACATTCATCCTAAATCACTTGTTTATGGTTAAAGTTAATATATATATATATATATATATATATATATATATATATTTATATATATATATATATATATATATATCCAGTCACACTCCTAGTAAACATATCTTTAATTGAAGATAGCTGTCTGCGAAACACCAAGTCAGTCATAAACAGGATGCAAAAGCCAAAACTTTGCATTGTAACATTTTTCATGAAGGGTAAACAAAATACAAAGTATACCGTGAGAAAGAGTTGGGTGTCTCACCGGATCTAGATGGCTTCCTGTATTAATGTTGTGTTTACATATTTACATAAATGCTGAGATAACTAAGTATACATTATCATCAACACATGATATTTTTGGTAGTTTTTGTCAACATCTCATACGGAATGGTCATCTGACCAAACCATCTATACTCCTGTGATGGAGCTGCTAATAAACTGTTTTAAAAGTTAACTTACATAGACTTATTCAGAAGAAGTAACCTGCAAGTCTAAAAATACATACCACATTGAAGAGACATTTGATTGGAACCATAATGTGTGTTTATAACAGTACCACACCAACATATATATATATATATATATATATATACATATATGTATATATATATATATATATATATATGTATATATATATATATATATATATATATATAAATATATATATATATGCTCTTCTATCTGAATATTTCTATTCATCTATCTGTCCATCTATCTATTTATCTCTATATACTGTATATCTTTTTTTATATATATATACATGAATTTGTATACTTACACGGATATATATATATATATATATACATACATGTATATATATATATATATATATATATAGATAAACATATATATATATATATATATATATATATATTTATGTATGTATGTATGTATGTGTGTGTATTTATTACATACCAGAAGACCTATTTGTGATACCTCGACGCTCCAGTGTTATGGTACCTCGACAAACCTAACAGACTTTAGTGATAATGTTACAGCCTTCCATGAATAAATATCAGAAACATTGAATAGTCGTTTCCTAGTCTTCCGAAGATCAAAGTATCTTTTTGTAACTGGGAAATCAAAGGACGACTCAATCTCTCTCGGTGGCAGATTTCAAGAGCTTCTCATCAGTGTCCTCTAATGGAAGCTAATCTCATGTTAATGGCAGATTTGTGCGGATTACGAAATGTTTCCGGGTCTTCTGCTTGGTAATATCATATGGCAAAGACTTAGAAGAATAATCCATCGGAAAAAGAAGAGGCGATGGAATTGGAAATGACGATGAAAATGAATAAGAAGAAAAGAAAAAAGAAAAAGAATAAGCGGAGTTATTCGAAATGAGCATGACAATGAGAAAGAAGGAAAAGAAAAAAGAATGAGTTAGAGTATCCTTGCCAAAAATATGTACTCACCATATTAGTTAGAAAATAGAGAAACTTGATAATTTTGAATCTTATGGTGTCATGAAATGCTTTTTGTATTACTTTACGAAAGGAATGGTAGAAATTCGGGTTATTCCCTAAAATCAAACTGATTCTTATTTTTTTCAAGCGTATTATTATGAAACAGATTTATTCAGAAGTTTTCACCAGACTGATTTAACCTTTGTTTAGTTTTTCGTCTTTTAGATGGAGATGGTTTTTTAACGATTTAATGTGGTTTATGGCTTGTAAGATACTAGCATTAATCATAATGACCAAAACGGTAACTTTTACCAAAATATCTTAAATGTAGGTCTACATTATTCTGTGTGGATGCATGATTTGGATAGATTGATAATGTTGACAAGCAAGATTTCAAGCATTAATGTATTAATTCTGGAAATTTCTCAATTTAAGAAAATTGTGTTGCTCCAAATGAAAATTTTTCATTATCATTAGTATCATTATTACAATTTCTTTTACTGATACTATCATTATTATAGGAAACTTTCCTCTTATTTATAAAGAATATTAATTCCTACATCTCAGTTTCGGAATTCTAATACGATAGATATAGACCTCCACACAATGCGATCAATCTGAAGTATGTGACAATTTGCATTCAAATTTAGTTTTTCATAGATGAAAAGAATAACTTTTACGTCTTCATACTTTACAAAGAAAATGAAAATACAAATTACTATTCAATATACGTAAATTATCAAAGTATCGGTGGAAGTAGAGAGGAAATCTTTTATCATTCATTCATTGTTTACTAACGATACCAGAAGAACATCATTAGACGGCTTGATTCGGAGACGAAGGTAAATTTAGACAGATTTGAGGGGAAGGTTGATCGTTAGAACAAGGATTAGAAGAAAGGTCCCAGAATAGAAGACCAATATATCTTGAGTCAGGTGAATATGAATATATCCTCAGTATCGAAGGACTGCGCAGATGCTTATAAACCAACTTCTCCTTAAGGATTTGCTTTCCCCCAAGACCCGAGATATTAATTCCTCACCTCAAGAAAATTCTGAATTATATTCTTAAGTGGGGATTCTTATTAATATTCTTGGAAAAATTCTTTGTTATTTCCAACCTCGTGAAAATCCTTGGGGCTATGTTTAGCCCGAAAGGCATGGCTCTGAAGGTGTAAAGTTTTTAATGTAACTTGAAGCCTAGGTAGGAGGAGAGGTGACGATTAATTGGAACGTGCCAATAAGCGTCAGACAAGTCTATAGAGACAGTATATGCCCTTCTGGGCAGTAGGGTCCTTATGTGTTGAAGCTTGAGCATTCTGAACTTGTAGTTCACTATGAACTTGTTGAGTGGCGACAAGTCTAGAATTAGAATGACTCTGAGTTTTTCTTAGTCCTTCTTTGGAACACAAAACAGCCTTCCTTGGAATTTTATGGACTTAACTTTACGGATTACTCTTTTGTCTAAGAGTTCTCGGACATATTCTTCCAGAACGGGGTTGAGTGTTGGAAGAATTGGGGGAATTGAGGTGGAGGACTGCTCCAGCTCCAACCTAGTCGATTTTTAATTAGGCTGTGGGCCCAGGGATCGAAGGTCTAGCGATCCCTAAATAGCTGTAGTCTCCCTCCTACTGGAAGTATCTCACTTCTGCTGTTGTGGACCTGAGGCCTTGCCTCCTTGAGTGTGTCCTCCCTGGTATCCCCTTCCTCTTGAAGGGCGTCTAGAAGAACATCTGGCTGTTCCTCTAGCTCTCGAACGAAAGGAAGAAGTCTGCCTTTCAAAGGCTGGGTTAAAACCTGGCGACTGTGTCGCCACTTGTTGAGATACCAGCTGGTACGTGGTTGGAGGTTGTGCCACTATCTGAGGCACCGGGGTCAAAGGAAGTTGTTGTTGTTGTTGCTGACGGTAGGGTTTAGCCACCCGAGAGGATGGCCTAGGCCTTTTTGTCTTCTTCGTGGGTTAGGGACCCTCATCCAGAAAAGACTTTCTCTTAAGATCTAAGCCCCACTTTTTGAGAAGGTTCCTATTCTCTGTGGCAGCCTTGTCTACTACCTCTTTAACCACTTCATTGGGAAAGAGATCTTTACCCCAGATACGAGAGGAGATCAGTTTCCTCGGTTCGTGCCTCACCGCAGCCGAGGCGAACACGAACTCTCTACAGGCTCTCCTAGCTTTAATAAAGCTATAGAGATCCTTCGTAACTGTGGCCAGATGGGTTTTGGCCACTACCATGAACATGTCCTGGTTCTTGGGGTCACTTGCCATCGTTTCTAATGTCGTTTGCAACGACATCGATGCCGCAAGTCTTTCCTTTGTCTCTTGCTCTCTACGCAAGAGAACCTCCGACAGTTTTGGAAGTTCCTCACCGAACTGACGTTCAGCAAGATCAGCTTCCAGCTTCCCGACTGAGAAGGTAAGGTGTATGTCCTTCCAGTCTTCTTGGTCCAAGGGCAAGGTCAGAGATAACGGCTTGCACTCCTCCAAGGAGGGACCGGGTTTCTCTGCCTCCACCGCCTTTAAGGCTGCCTTATATCCCTTTTCCAAGAAGGGAAAGGCTCTGGTAGGAGAGGCTACAAAGGAGGGAAGCTTCTTACTCAAGGCGGGTACCTTTAAGTTAGTGAAGCCCCTCTTTTTCATCGAGCTCACTAGTAACGCCTGAGCTTTACTATGGTAAAAAACTATGACCTCCTTCGGCTCCGTCTCCTCCTTTGAGGCTGGCTCCTTCCTAACACTGCCATAGCAGTCCGGATAAGAATCTTTGTTGGGCCAAAATTCCACCTCTTCCAGGGGAATTGCTCCCAACTTTCTGAAATCACGATCTTCCCGGTTGTCATTGGCATATGTTCGGCATACCTCCAAGGATTGGTATCCGAGCACAAAAGAATATCCTTCACGCTGAGTCGCTTCTGGGGCCCACGTGATGCTGCAAGTCTGCGTATCTCCAGTTTCATTGCAGCTTCCTTCTCATCATTCTTCCTTTCAATTTGTTGGATCATCTCAACAATGGAAGAAAGAGTCCTTCCCAGTTCATCTGGGATAGCAAACGATGTAGAAGGAACAGGTTCTGGGTCCGGAACCAATGTAACCGACACCTCGTCAATTTCTTCCTCTTCTACTTGAGGAGCCTGGAACAGCTCCTCCTCCTGACCTTCTCCTAGAAGGTCCTTCTCAGTACAATCCGACACCTCCGACATCTTATTGTCCAATTGGATGTCTTGAAGGGCTGCCGAGACTTCAGAATATACTGGATTCTGGGCAGTTGGTATCTCCACGTGAGGCTGGTAGATGATTGCATCAGCCGATGCTTTAGGGAAAAGGTAGGCCCTCATCTTCTCATTTGGAAGGTAGGGGCCTGAGGTGTTTTTCTGAAAACCCCTCACCCAGGATCGTAACCTTTCCCTGGCAGCATCCCTTGACTCCGTCGGCTTAGGGTCGTCAAAAGCCTCGGTAATCAGGTTAGAACAAACTGTACAAACCTGAGGGTCCCAATACCGGAAATCACCTATGGAGGCTGCGCATGCTGCGTGCCTCCTGCAAAGTTGATGTCCACAGAAGTTCTTACTGTGGACATTACAGAACACACTCCCGCACTTCGGATGGTCCTCCTGTAAAGAGAAGAAAAATCCATTAGTATCAAGTGAAGGCTTTTCACTTATATCGAAACATTTAGCTTCTATAGAAAAGCTATAAAAGAAAGAAGGAAAGACACATACTTGTATTTCCTGTCCAGTTAATTGCTGTAACCTCCAAAGATATTGAAACTAAGGTTGATTCTATTCTAGAATACCTTATGTAATTTCCTAAACGGAAACTTAAGGTGTAGTTCACACTTTGAAATTAAGTTTTAATATACGGGATAGAAAGAATACAGAAAGAACTCACTTTTTATATATTGTACGGTCTCAACAAAAGGCTGTACAAGATAACATTAAGTATGTTGAAGAACTTTAGTGTTATCACAAACTCTGTACTGTAGTTTTACTAATGCAGTGTGTACTACACTCTAAATATAGTAACTACTGTACATCGATTGCTATTGTGCCGGTACGTGACGGCACACTGTATAGTTCAAAGATTAACTACCGTTAACTAATAGGCGGCAGCCCATGAATTCGCAAATGTGTACCGGCCGGCAATCATTGCCGGTCGAGAGCTGAAAACACTAATGCCCGGTTGCCGGCCGCTAATCGTAGTGGACAGCAGATTCGGGATGTGCTTCCACTGCCGGCAGGCAAAGGTAGTAATACCCATGCCCGCCGGCAGTAGCTAAGAACCAGAGAACCTCCACCTGCCCGGCTGTCGGCTGTTAAGCCGGCAGCCGGGTTAGGGGTACAACACAATAGTCAGAGAAACAGTATGGATGTAAGGTTATAAGGCGACATTGCCATACGACCTTCCATACAGAAAGAGCGAACTTATGGAAGGGGAGAATGTAGCATTCAGGCTTCTAAAGAATCCATAGCCTGCCGGACTTTACCGGCAGACATAGAAGGGAGACCAAGGGAGGTCTGGGGTTCACTCTGCAAAGAAGAAGGGGTGTCTGCCGGCTGACATGTAATTGCCGGCCGGCAGAGAGATGAGCCGGTCCTCAATCCTAACCTACACTAGGTACGGAAGTAGGACTGCGGCCAAAAGATAATAAAAGAAAGAGAAGTGGGGAAGGGATAAGGATCCTATAATTTCGTTTTAGCAAGAGACACACCTAGCAGTTAGGGAAGCTCATCCTAACCTAGAGTTGTCTATTAGGGAGGAAGACTGGCAAT
>NC_090738.1:109721793-109726793 GCF_036898095.1 Palaemon carinicauda
GTTTTACAAGTAATACAAACATTGAATTTAAAGTTGGAGGCTATTCAAAACTATAATACGATTATTTTGGTATTTTATTTTATCTTTTAGTATTTTGTCAAAACTATGAAATAAATGATCTCGAGAATATTTTATTAGATGAAGTTCATCTCATTATAATTACCTTTGCCAGCTTCGTTGCGAAGGTCATGTTTTGATAAGCGTGTATTTTTGTATGTATGTCTATGGATTTGTGATTCTTAAAACTCAAAACCTATTGGACCGAATTTCATGAATGAGATGATTGGCCATGATCCAAGGACAATTTGATTAGATTTTAGGAGTGACTGTGTCGAAAATCAAGGCCAGGATCACGAAAAGGTGAAACACGTCCTTTGTCCATATCGCGGTCAATTTCTATCTGATTTGTATGAAACTATTGCCAAAATTTGCGTAATTCAAATGTGTTGCTAGTGATATACCACATGGTATACGCGATGGTATGTCCTCTACCAAATACCTGTTCTAGTTACTTTCTGTTTTCATGCTTTCCCATTCATTCAATTGGTTACAGATTTATTTTTTAAATTTTCTACTACATACCTCAAGTTTCTGTGAATTAAATGTAATTTTCATTTGTAACACTTCTACCCTGTTTTTTTTAAGGTAATAGCTTGTCAAACCTGTTATATTAGCGTAGATTTTTTTTTAGTTTTTTTTTTTCATTTCTTTTGAGAAACATAAAAAAATCATAATTACCTTCAACTTGCTTTGATTGGCGTGTATTTTAGATAACTGTGCGTGTGTGTGTTTGTTATTTGCATAACTCAAAATCGGTTTGACCACATCTCTTGAAGTTTGGTTGGTTGATTAGACATAATCCAACGACAATTTGATTAGATTTCTCGGTGATTGGATCAAAGATCAAGGTCAAGACAACGAAAAGGTAAAAAAAGTCTTTTTTCTATATCGTGGTCAAGTTTTATCCGATTTGCATAAAACAGATGCCAAAATGTGGATACTTTAATTGCCGATCTTAAGATATAAAATAAGAAGACGGTCAAGGTCACAAAAAGGGAAAAATGTCTTAATGCTATGTACTGGGCAAATCTCATGAAATTTGGTGGGATGATTGGCCATGATCCAAGGGCAATTTGATTAGATTTTAGGAGTGAACAGGTCAATGCTAAAGGATAAGGTCACAAAAAAGGTAAAATAAAAAACCGTTTTTTATTTCTTCTATATTATGGTCATTATTTATGCGATTTGCAGGAATAATGCCAAAAGGTGCATAATTCAATTGATTATCCTGTTATCTTGGTGAAGTATACACTCTACCGAGTGCCCATTCTAGTTTGCAATTTAACTACCTGTTTGTTGATGTGTCATTCATTTTCCTAATAAACACGATGGTTTTATTACATACAAATATTAATGCTTACAGAAATTAGAAAATTTTATCAATTACAATTCATATGAATTCTCTAACCAGACTCTCAATTTTACTTTTCATTTCAACCCTCTGTCATTATAAAAACCATCATTTGACGATGAAGTTCATTGTACTTACGATTCGCGTTTGTTTATTTATGTGCACCATTAAGGAGGAACATTCGATTAAAATTCAAGCGTAATTTCCGCCATAAATCACAGCCGGGTAATTTACGTTGATATCGATAATAATGGTATTCATGGAGCTGGGAATGGCTGCCATTTAATTCCACATTCATCATGGAGGCTCAGTCATCATTTGATATTGAAACAGAAGGGTCTTCTCATGTGCTTAGAACCGAGAGGAATTGTAGCTATTTAAGAGATGGACGTTTGGTTTATTGTTAGGGTTACAGACACCTGCCATACGCGGGATACACTCACAGTGGTTCCATTAATATTCACAAAGCATCTCCCTTTCATATTCCAGTGATGGAGTGGCGAAATGGTTCAAATATACATAGCAATAAATCTATTAAACGTTCGCTCTCTCTAGCTATGTGAAAACACGGAGATTACCAAACAATTCTTCTTCTCTAAAGGGGTTAACTACTACAATGTAATTGTTCAGTGTTCACTTTCCTCTTGGTAAGAGTAAAAGCGACTCTTTACCTATGGTAAGCAACTCTTCTAGAAGAAGGATACTTCAAAAATTAAACCATTATTCTCTAGTCTTTGATAATGCCATAGCCTCTGTACCATGGCCTTTCACTATCTTGGGTTAGATTTCTCTTGCTTGAGGGTACACTCGGGCATACTATTCTGTCTTGTTTATCTTCCTCTTGTTTTGTTAAAGTTTTTGTAGTTTATACGGGAAATATTTATTGTAATGTTATTACTCTTCTTAAACTATTTTATCTTTCCTTGTTTCCTTTCCTCATTGAGTTATTTTCCCTGTTGGAGCCCCTGGGCATATAGTATCCTCCTTATCCAACTTAGCAAGTAATAATAATAATAATAATAATAATAATAATAATAATAATGATAATAATAATAATAATAATAATAATATCCGAGTGCGATTCTTCTTTACAGGATTACATAACATATAGAATGCATTGATATTTGTGTGGGAAACGTATTTAACATTGTGCCAGTAGGCGGTTAGGTTATAACAGATGCGAGTTTAATGCTACAAACTTATTAAACAGACATCGAGCTCATATATCAGGACTTGTGAGCAAGAACATCATCAAAATCCCCCCCCCCCACAAAAAAAAATAAAAAAAGTTGGTCTATTATCAGTGCAGGCAACAGCGAGAGAAAAGACAAAAATAGCAATACCGTTACATTGCACGAGTGCCTATGAAACACCTGCATTACAAGAGGCAAAAGTAGAACAGATAAATAGAAGATTGGTATTTCGACCTGTATGTAAAAGAAAGTTGTTATATAGGCAAGGCAAATTTTATTATAGTATACTTGGGGAGCACTTGCATCATTACTTGTAAATATGTGCAAATCATTCATTGTTTCACCATCAACACAAATGTGATGAGGTATATATATATTCATATATATATATATATATATATATATATATATATATATATATATATATATATACCTGTATATATATATATATATATATATACCTGTATATATATATATATATATATATATATATATATATATATATATATATATATATACGTATATATATATATATATATATATATATATATATATATATATATATGTATATATATATATATATATATATATATATATACATATATATATATATATATATATATATATGTGTGTGTGTATATTTATATATATATAAATATATATATATATATATATATATATATATATCTATATATATATATATATATATATATATATATATATATGTATATATATATATATATATATATATATATATATATATATATATATATACATATATATATATATATATATATATATATATGTATATATATATATATACATAAATATATATGTATATATATATATATATATATATATATATATATATATATATATATATATATATATATATATATATACATATATATATATATATATATATATATATATATGTGTATATATATATATATATATATATATATATATATATATATATATATATATGTATATATACATATATATACATATATATATATATATATATATATATATATATATATATATATATATATATATATATATATATATATATATGTATATGTATATATATATATATATAGACAGATAGATATTCCGCCTCTAGGATCATATCGTGAATGTCCTTCCTTTTTAATTATTATTATTACTGGCCACGCCACAACCCTAGATAGAAAAGCAAGATCCCATAATCCCAACGGCTCTATAATGGAAAATAGCCCAGAGAAGAAAAAAAAATAAGGAAATTAATAAATGATGAGAACAAATTAACAATAAATTAACGTCAATACAGATATGTCATATATAAAGTATAAAAAGACTCATGTTAGCCTGGTCAAAATAAAAAACATTTGGTGCAACTTTGAATTGTTGACGCTCTACTGATTCAACTAACCGATTAGGAATATCATTCCACAACTTGGTCACAGCTGGAATAAAACTTCTAGAATACTGTGTAGTATTGAGGGTCATGATGGAGAAGGCCTGGCTATTAGAATTAACTGCCTTCCTAGTATTAGGAACAGGATGGAATTGTGCAGGTAGATCTGAATGTAAAGAATGGTCAGAGTTATGAAAAATCTTATGCAATATGCATAATGAACTAATTGAACGACGGTGCCAAAGATTAATATCTAGATCAGTAATAAGAAATTTAATAGACCGTAAGTTTCTGTCCTATAAACTAAGATGAGAATGAGCAGCTGAAGACCAGACAGGAGAACAATACTCAAAACAAGGTAGAATGAAAGAATTAAAACACTTTTTCAGAATAGATTGATCGCCGAAAATCTTAAAAGACTTTCAAAGCCAATTTTGTGTGCAATTGAAGAAGACACAGACCTAATGTGTGTCTCAAAAGAAAATTTGCTGTCAAGAATCACACTTAAAATTTTAGGTCATACAAATTTAAAGAAACATTATCAATACTAAGATCTGGATGTTGAGGAGCCACCTTCTTTTACCTACTTACAATCATACTTTGAGTTTTGTTAGGATTCAAATTCAGACCACATCATTTGCAACATGCCCTAATTTTAGCTAAATCTCTATTAAGGGATTCAAGTTGTGACAGAGATGAACACTCTCATCTATTTTGTTCTCTCTTCATCTATTTCTCATTCCGTCTAGCTGCAACCCACAACAATCTGCTGAAAACTAGGTACACAATTCGTTGCTCAAGCGAACAGAGTATTCTCAATTATATTGGCCAGTCGAACGCAGGTCCTCAACCTACCCGTCCACCAATATTCCAACATCACGAGAGAGAGAGAGAGAGAGAGAGAGAGAGAGAGAGAGAGAGAGAGAGAGAGAGAGAGAGAGAGAGAGAGAGAGAGAGAGAGATCATTAACAATAAGAGAAACCGGAAGTTTTAAAAT
>NC_090738.1:109739293-109751793 GCF_036898095.1 Palaemon carinicauda
ATGTTGACATGGAACCCTTCTCCACATCACCCAACTCTCTCGAGAATTTATTGCTTCTACCACCAAGATCTGTACTAGTTGCAGCTGTAACACCCGTCGACATGTGCTGTCACTCAGGCTTTTCAAATGCAAACCAAATATTCTATAGATAGAAGAAAATAACCTGGAAGCTCAATCACTCTCAAATCACCTATGAAGTTTTGGGTAAAAAGGAGCAAAATAATACATTTTAGTATTATGAAAAAGTTTTTGAAATAAATGAAGTTTTATATTGAACGCATCATCTTTTACTTTATTTAGGATTGATATCGAATTTTGGAACCTGCCGAAATGTGTCTTTTACTAATCTCCCTGAAATCATGGAGAAGAAGAAGAAGAAGAAGAAGAAGAAGAAGAAGTAGTATTAGTAGTAGTAGTAGTAGTAGTAGTAGTAGTAGAATTTATATATAATAGCGTATCAAAAAGCCGCAAAAAAAAAACTCGTTTTCCTATATTTTTCAAGTGCTGATATAATTGTAAATGGTAATTAAACTTATTTCCTTGAATATTTCATGCATGAATTATAAATGATAATATTTGCACAATCGTATAATCAAAACAAATTGCAAATAATGAATCAGTGGAAACCATTTATAGTGCGAAATACAATAATCCATCTATTAAAATTCAGTCATTTAATTCCATGGACCTAATTAAGTTTTCTTTTTTTGTGTGGTGAGGGGGGGGGGGTGAGTTGGATTTCATGCCACCATTCCTAATAAACAATTTTCTAGAGGTGGAACCGGAAATATTTGATTTAAAAACTGGACCATTTTGCTGACAGTTTGACCATTGACATCTGCCATATTCATGCAGTGGGCGGGGCCTAATTAGGATCCCATTAATTCTACTTTTTTTTTCCAAAAGGGAGAACATTTGTAAATGTGTGAATACGCTGAATACGATTTTTTAAAGGTTTTCATCAACCAATTCATACTGTAATCTCAAAAACCTAATTTTTTCATATACCGAGAGTGTTATAGATTTTTTCTTTCATCCCGTTTTGAAAATATACGTCAAGACGGTCAGATGTCTTTCTTGATATGCTAAATAAAATCTCCAGTTAAGGCTGCAGATATGTAACTGAAAATGAATGGTAAAATAATTTACATAATTCTTAATTTATATTAAAAATCTCAATGATAAGATAAACACTGGCGATATTTCAAGTACAGAAAGGAAGAAAGATAATTTGTGTAATTTTTCCTTTTCATCTATTTAGCACTGATAATATAGATAATTGAAGGGTTTTAGTATGATTCACAAGGTTTAGTTTTTGTTAGATGAAGAAGCAGAATCTGCAGCCGATATTGTCTTTTTAAGTTATATATAATATATACATAGATAGTACATATTCATAGCAGTCGTTGGGATTTTAAAACAATATTGAATTAGATTTATCATATATAAACTATAAAACCTTCATAAAAACAAGAGGAAGAGAAGCAATGTAGAATAGCGTGCCCGAGTGTACCCTCAAACAAGGGATTCTGTAGTGTCCTTCTCCTAGAAGAGCTGCTTACCATAGCTAAAGAGTTTCTTCTACCCTTATCAAGAGGAAAGTAGCCACCGAACAATTACAATGTAGTAGTTAAGCCTTTGAGCAAAGAAGAATTGTTTGGTAATCTCAGTGTTGTCAGGTGTACGAGGACAGAGTAGAATGTGAAAAGGATATGCCAGACTATTCAGTGTATGTGTAGGCAAGAAAAAATGAGCCGTAACAAAAGAGCGGGATCTAATGTAATACTGTCTGGCCAGTCAAAGAGTCCAATAACTCTCTAGCGGTGGTATCTCAATGGGTGGCTGGAGTCAGGGCAAACCTACTACCTCTAACGGATATTACCGATGCTCTATACTAAAGATCACTGAAACTAAAAGTTCTATTGCAGTATGGAAGAATTACGATAGAAAAGTTTTGTTAGCGACTTTCTGTCAAAACATAGACCTAAATATCAGATGTTTATTTAAAGCTCCTTAATTCTGCGAACTTGGAACTTCAGGACAGTAACTCGCTACTCTATATTTAAGCTACATGTATAAATCTTAAGGATAATTCTTAACATACACTTCGGATTAAAAAAAAATTATATATAACGAATAATCTTATAAAGCTATGTACGCAGGTCTTATGTGCAAGACCTAGAATTATATCATATATGAAAACTTAAATCCTCCACGAATGTCATCTATACCTCAGTGTACTTCAGAAAAAAAAAAATTATTTCCAAAGATAAGAGTTCACCCGTTTCAATAGATTGCTTTATCAGGATCACACACAGCCACCACAAAGGCTTAATTACATCTAGAATCGCACCCATCAAGGTTGTATTTTTATTGACTAAGTTGATCAACTCCCAAGGGTTGTGGTAACATATTTGAAACGACTCTGCCTGACAATCTGTTTAATGGGATTTCAACCCCGGCTTCAACTCTATAGTTTTTTCCAATGTTTGCAACCTCACCATCCTTGTTAACGAAGGATCGAGGATTAGGGGAGCGTATAGGTCTCCTTGCTGAGTCATAAGCAGCCATTGCCTGGCCTCCCTGGTTCTAGCTTGAAGGAGAAAAGGCTAAGGTACTTATATGTATATATCAGGCATTGTCCTGTTCCTCAATCCGGACATTCATGCGTGACCTTTAAACCTTTAAATTCACAAAAGATAATTATGATGCTTCAAATATTTTGTCAGTCTTTATACGATATGTGTAAAGAGACTTTGGTTTCGCAAATCTTTTGAGTGAAAAGCGACGTTCTGTTTTGAGTTATTTTATATCTGTATCTATACTTTCTTCGTAGATATAATGGAAACATATCCAAATAGTTTTTTTCGCTAAAAGAATTGTTACACTACTAAAAAATTTTAATGATGCGTATTTGTACCAACTCGCAAGGGTGACCTTTTAGCTCGGAAATGTTCCTACTAGCTGACCAGTTTGAAAAAAAATAATTCTAACCAATCAGCTATTAGGAAACTTTTCCTAGCGAAAAGGGCACCTCTGCAAGACGGCGCAAATACTCCTTATTTCAACAGACATAAGATACAAATCGTTACTGTGTCAAAAGCTAAATTAAATTGCCAAGTTGTGTTTTTACCTCTGCATCTATATTGTATGTTATAAAATTTACATTATTACATGTGTTGATTATTTTTTCTTTCGTATAAACAGGCTAGCATTACTGTTTAAATATTTAGGTAATCAGTGTTCATATGAAGTACCGGTAATTTTAGCGATGCTGCGTATTGATCATAAGAAAATGACACATGGGTTTTTAATGTGCAAGCCTCATGGAACAGTTTCCAAGTGCAGTGAGTGTGACACTATTTTAATCAAACGACATATTCTATACTATTGTGAAGTTTTGTGAAGGCAACTGTATTGATAATTTGGTAAGAAAATTTTATCTGACCTTTTATCGGATTCTGAAGAGCATTTCTGTTTTTAAAAAGCAAAGGTTTTAGATATAAGATCTGAATTTCTATTTATAACTGATCTTCATCTCATGATTTAATTTCTATCTCTTATATTCAGTTTATGTTTTTTATTTATTGAACTTAATATACATAACATATTCCTTCCCCAGTTTAGTCGGGCCAGCTCTTGATGAATCAAGCTTGATTAATTAAAAGTTTAAAGATCGCTCGTGAATGGCAGAGACAACTGAAAGTGACAATGCCCGAGAAGCTGACTATATATCCATTATGAATTAGCACCAAAGCCCCTTTTCCACCCTACCTAGGACCAGGGAGGACCGGCTATGGATGCTTATGACTCAGCATGTAGACCTTTAGGCTCCCCCAAACCGCCGCATCCTTAGCTCACAAGGATGTTGAAGTTGCAGACACTATAAGAAACTATCATGTTTCAGTGGACTCGATCTCCCATCCAGCATAACGCTAGGCAGGGGAGTATCTAGGCTGGTAAATCTCCTCCTTTTGATAATAATAATAATAATAATAATAATAATAATAATAATAATAATAATAATAATAATAATAATAATAATAATAATAATAATAATAATAACATTGAAAATAATAATAATAATAATAATAATAATAATAATAATAATAATAATAATTATAATAATAACTTAAAAGGAGCATAAGATGATTGCCTTTAGGGAGTCCGTTAATAATGTTTTGGCTGTCCATTGGCTTAACTCAGGTCATAGAATCTGTTTGTCGGAGGCTGAGACAGTAATCCGCCATAATTAATCTGCCCAAAGAGATATTTTGGAATCAATTTAATTTCCCGTACCCAAGGTCATAATCTAATCGCAAGCCACTGTATGTTTTTCTTTATTCGTGTACAATCCTCTTTTCTTAAATATCAGGCACCATCAAGAAGCTGATCGCTAAAGGATCCCTTTTCTGCAAGTATTGATCATGATAGATTCTTTTCAATTATCCTTTTCGTAGCTGTTACACATTTTAAGTTTATCACGCACCATCTGTCATGATCGCTACATAAATATATATGTGTGGGTTTGCATGTCTGTGTACACACACACACACACACACACACACACACACACATATATATATATATATATATATATATATATATATATATATATATATACATATATATTTAAACATACATATGCATATTGTTGTATGAACTTTCTATAGCATCCAATTAAGAACAGAAAACGTATTTAAAAACTCCCATTACACGAAGAAAAAAATAATTAAGAAATCTCCTTCGGTAACAATAAGCTTCTATATCGGAATCTGTTTTATCTATAGCAATGTCAATATTACCGTTGGATTCAAAATCCCCATTTAACATTTGTATTTTGAATTATTCATAAAATAAATAATTCATGGCGGTTATATCACTGGAATAAGGTTCAGTTTCTCCGTATAATGAGGACAGTCATGATTATATTCTTTTATTGAGCTTAGGAGCTGCAGTTTTATCTCCTCTAGGTATGTAGATCAGTATTATGACCTTAATGCAAGGATATCGTGAGATCATATTCAATTACGAAGATTGTATGATCCCTTCACGATTCTTTGTATAATATTGATCCTAGTCTCTTTCTATATAATATACTCTGAATTGGAACGAAAACGTGTAACTCCCATTCAAGTCTCTCACTAAACGGAACAATGCCACTGATGAACTAAATAAGAACACTCTCTAAGTCTGGTTTTGTTTATTTATTTTGCAGTTATGAAATGATTCTCAGTAGCCTACTTAAAGCACTAAAATGGAGGAGACAAAGAGGCTTAACACTTTCATGGTATAATGACTTGATGGCGATTTAAGAAATTTTTCATACATTTGGTCCTCAGTTCAAACCATCTCAGGTCTGAAAGATTCCATTGAAGCAAGTCCTACCGTTCTTGTGATCTAAAGATTGATCAGCTGAATACAATGAAGGGTAAAGTATTAAGATAACCTAAACCTATCTCAATGGTCGATACCAAACTACTGCACAACGCTTACAAAGCATAAATAAGTACAAGAATCTGTGATGTTCAAGAAAACGGGTGGGGCTTTCGGAACCTCCCTAAAATAACTTTCCAAGAAAGCCAGACCATTTAAGCCCTTATACCATCTCCAAAAGAAAAAGATGATCTGTACTCTGATGATTGTTATATCCACACAAACATACACGCATACACACACATACGAACACACACACACACACACACACACACACACACACACATATATATATATATATATATATATATATATAAATATATATATATATATATATATATATATATATATATATATATATATATATATATAAACATATAAAATGCTTAATTTATAAATGTATATGTGTATGTTTTAGTGTATATGTAACCTAACTCAAATATATATACATACATACATACATAATATAATATATATATATATATATATATATATATATATATATATATATAAACATATAAAATGCTTAATTTATAAATGTATATGTGTATGTTTTAGTGCATATGTAACCTAACTCAAATATATATACATACATACATACATAATATAATATATATATATATATATATATATATATATATATATATATATATATATATGTATATATATATATATATATATATATATATATATATGTATATATGTGTGTGTGTGTATATATATATGTATATATATATATATATATATATATATATATATATATGTATATATATATATATATATATATATGTATATATATATATATATATATATATATATATATATATATATATATATATATATATATATACACTCATCCTTTATAGAAAGTTTCATATTGCTAGAGAGAGCAAATATCTATTAGATTTATTATTATGTATATTTGAACCATTTCTCCACTCCATCACTGGAATATGAAAGGGAGATACTTTATGACTATTAATGGAACCACTGTGAGTGTATCCCGCGTATGGCAGGTGTCTGTAACCCTGCCACCAAACCAAACGTCCATCTCTTTAATATCTACAATTCCTCTCGCTTTTAAACACACGAGGAAACCCTTCTGTTTTAATATCAAATCATGGCTGAGCCTTCATGATGAATCGGGAATTAAATGGCCGCCATTCCCAGCGTCATGAATTCCATTATTATCGATATCAACATAAATTACCCGGTTGTGATTTATGGCATGAAATTACGCTTGAATTTTTATCTAATGTTCCTTCATGGTGCGCATAGATAAACAAACGCAAATCGTAAGTACAATGAACTTCATCGTCAAATGATGGTTTTTATAATGACAGACGGTTGAAATGGAAAGTAAAAGTGAGAGTCTGATTAGAGAATTTATAAGAATTGTAATCGATAAAACTTTCAAATTTCTCTAAGCATCTATATTTGTTTGTAATGAAACCATTAAATGAAACCATTGTGTTTATTAGGAAAAACAATCACACATTAACAAACAGATAGTTAAATTGCAAACTAGTATGGGCACTCGGTAAAGTGCATACTTCGCCAAGATAACAGGATAATCAATTGAATTAAACACCTTTTGGCACCTTTCCTGCAAATCACATAAATATTGACCTTTATATAGCATAAATATGTTTTTCACCCTAACCCTTGAGCATACACCTGCTCATTACCAAAATCTAATCAAATTGCCCTTGGATCATGGCCAATCCTCTCACCAAATTTCATGAAATTTACCCACGACATAGCATAAAGAAATTTTTTACCTTTTTTGACCTTGACCTTCTTCATATTGAATACCTTAAGATAGGCAATTGAATTATGCAGATTTTTGGCACTTATTTTATGCAGATAGGATAAAACTTGACCACGATATTACAAAAAGACGTTTTTGACCTTCTTGTTGCCTTGACTTTGACCTTTGATCCAATCACCGATAAATCTAATCAAATTATAATTGGATTATGGCTAATCAACCAACCAAATTTCATGAGATTCCGTCAAACTGTTTTGGAGTTATGCAAATAACAAACACACACACGCACAAATACATAAAATACACGCCAATCAAGGCATAGCTTTCGCCGCTACGAAGTTGGTGAAAGTAATAAATGTTTTTGAATGTTTCTCAAAAAATCTTTTTGCTTTTAAATCACACAAAAAATCTACACTAATATGAAAGGTTTGAAAAAGTATTACTTTAAATAAAAGAAAAATAGGGTAGAAATGTTACAAATTAAAATTACATTTAATTTACAGAAACTTGAATAAGGTATGTAGAAGAAAATGAAAAAAAAAAAATTGTAACCAATTGAAATAATGGAAAAGCACGAAAACAAAAAATAGATAGAACAAGTATTTGGTAGAAGACATACCATCGCCTATATAATGTGGTATATCACAAGATACATATTTTAATTATGCATGTTTATTACTAGTTTCATACAAATCAGATAGAAATTGGCCATGATATGAAAAAAGGACGTGTTTGACCTTTTCGTGATCCTGGCCTTGATTTTTGACACAGTCACTCCTAAAATCTAATCAAATTGTCCTTGGATCATGGCCAATCATCTCATTCATGAAATTTGGTCCAATAGGTTTTGAGGTTTAAGAATCTCAAATCCAAAGACATACATACAAAAATATACGCCTATCAAAACATGACCTTCGCGACGAAGTTGGCAAATGTAATTAAAATGAGATGAACTTCAACAAATAAAATATTCTCGATACCATTTATTTCATAGTTTTGAAAAAATGCTAAAGATAAAATAAATTAACAAAATAATCGTATTATAGTTTTAAACAGCCTCAAAACCCTTAATTAAAAGTTTGGATTACTTGTAAAACCGGTCTAACAAGACGACTTTCTCCCGGCGTTTTTTTTATACTCCGCTGAGTGAAATTAGATAATATTATGCTTATATGTTCTACTTAAAAGGAACACATATGTATAGTTTAAATGATTTCATCTACATATTTTATTATCATTAAAATGCTTGAAATTTTAATTAATTTCATAATTATTAAAATTATCATTAAACTTATTTAATTTATTTTTATCATTGAAAATATTATTATTAATAAAGGAACTACCAGAAAAAAAAATTTATTGAATTGGAAAATTAATTTTGCACATATAAAATTTCCTATTATATTCTCTTCACGTTTTATCATTCAAATGCCTGGGATTGCATCTGTTAGTGAATCGAATATAGTTTTAATCTAAGTTATAATAATCATCATCATCTTGTTTATTCGAATTAAGGATCTCTCTCTCTCTCTCTCTCTCTCTCTCTCTCTCTCTCTCTCTCTCTCTCTCTCTCTCTCTCCACATGCAGTTCATATCCCCTTTTAATACGTGAAGTTTCCCTCAACAACTTCTCCTCAAGGAACCAATAATTGCTTCGGGTTCCCTCACTTCGCTTGGGATTTATAAAAGTGTTATGAATTTCATTAGTATCATTAAATAGCATCTTATGCTTTGGGTCTTGGATCGTATATTTAACAATTTCATTTTTTAGGGGTGGACCGTCTACTACAGCATAATTATTTAAATTCTATGATAGCCAAAAATTATACACGAAAACTTTAGTGTAAGTATCTGCATTGTAATGAAGATTTTGCCTCAATAATTTTTTATTAGAAAAGATGTATTTTAGGCGTAAATAATTTTTTTTTAAATCATATTTATTAAAGAACAAAAACCACACTACTTAAAATCAACAGACCTGAATGATGTATGCTATTCTTCTTTTACATTGTTTTCTATTAGTAATTTATTAATTTCTATTTGCTAGTAATTTACTGATACTTTTTTTATATCTTGAAAACCAAATCTAATTTTGAAACAACGGAAAGACGTTACTCATTTAACAATAATAGAAACTAGAATATGTATATTAGTCAATTCTCATTCTTCACCAGGTAAATAATTCTTCGTATATATTCACTTTTCAGGGAAACCATTGGTCTTTTTAATATCTCATTCTAAAGTAAGTATTTTACTTTCAGATATCTTTAAAGATTCGTTTCATTAATAGGAAATTGAAATAACACTTCGATTTAAATCAGATAAAATTGGTAACATGATTTACTTCATTGAAAACACTTTATATGTCGAAGAAGATTTTATCTAAATCTTCTTCCTTGCACTGAAGAAGAGATAAAAGTAATTGTTTACAAAGTGAACTCATGTTTATAGTTTTGCATATATATATATATATATATATATATATATATATATATATATATATATATATATATATATATATATATATATATATATATATAATTTTACGTCAATTGTATTTTTGTTTATGGAGTTTCTTACCTAAATTTCAAATCTATTCTCTTCACATCTTATCATTCAGAATACTTACGAAAACTTAAAGACACTGACAGAAGGACCTCATATATGGAACACCTCTGGTAATGAATAGAATATAAATTTCATTTAGGTTTTAATTATCATCAATATATCTTTCATTACAAATGAGGATTGTTCCCCCTACCTCTCTCTCTCTCTCTCTCTCTCTCCTCTCTCTCTCTCTCTCTCTCTCTCTCTCTCTCTCTCTCTCTCTCTCTCTCTCTCTCTACATGTTACGTTCATCGCCTCTTTTAAGAAGAAACCAGTAACTGATTTGGGTTCCTTTGCATTGCTTGTGATTTGTGAGTTTCATTAGAATGTATAAATAGCATCCTACTCTTCGGGTCTTGGATTATATCATCCATAGATATATATAGGTATGTAAGGAAATTACTGATAAATGACCAGTTAAACGTTATCATATCATCTACAAAATGAACATTTAAATTGGCATATCAATTATTATTATTATTATTATTATTATTATTATTATTATTATTATTATTATTATTATTATTATTATTATTACTTGCTAAGCTACAACCCTAGTTTGAGAAGCAGAATGCTTTAGGCACAGGGGCACCAACGGGGAAAATAGCCTAGTGAGGAAAGGAAACAAGGAAAAATAAAATATCTTAAGAAGAGTAACAACATTAAAATAAATATCTCCTATATAAGCTAATAAAACTCTAACAAAACAAGAGGAAGAGAAATTAGATAGAATAGTGTGCCCGAGTGTACCCTCAAGCAAGACAGTGGAAGGCCATGGTACAGAGGCCATGGCACTGCCCAAAACTAGAGAACAAGGGTCTGATTTTAGAGTGTCCTTCTTATAAAAGAGCGGCTTACTATATAGCCTAAGGGTCTCCTCTATTCTTACCAAGAGGAAAGTGACCATTGAACAATTACAGTGCAGTAGATAACCTCTTGTGAGAAGAAGAATGGTTTGGTAACCTCATTGTTGTCAGGTGTATGAAGACAGAGGAGAATATGTAAAGAATAGGCCAAAATATTCGGCGTATGTGTAGGCAAAGGGAAAATGAAACGTAACCAGAGAGAAGGATCTAATGTAGTACCATCTGGCCAGTCCAATGACCCCCTAACTCTCCAGCGGTAGTGTCTCAACGGCAAGGGCATTGTAGTAAAGAAGCCACCTAAAGTCGTAGCTTTGGTAAATGGAATATCATACTACTATATATTTTCAGTTTTATCATATATATATATATATATATATATATATATATATATATATATATATATATATATATATATATATATATATATATATATATATATATATATATATATATATATATATATCAATTTGAGTAATTGCATTTGCAACTGTTTATGGACCCGCTACTCTAATGTTCAATTACATTATCTTCTCTTTCTATCCTTCTAAATATCACTTCGAAGACTTGAAGATATCGGCAGGAGAACACATCATGCCTGGAACCGAATCGTTAATAAATTGAATTCAGATTTCATTTAGGTTGTAATTATCATGAACATCTTTTTCATTACGGTTGAGGGTCGTTATCTACCTACGAAACTTCAACACCCCACTCCGTCTCTCTCTCTCTCTCTCTCTCTCTCTCTCTCTCTCTCTCTCTCTCTCTCTCTCTCTCTATACGTAATATCCATCAGTTTTATTATTATAAGTTTCAGTCAACCTCTTCGCCTCAAGGAACCAATAATTGGTTTGGGTTTCCCGTCTTGGATCGTAATTTATAGTATAGTTATAA
Source organism: Palaemon carinicauda (assembly GCF_036898095.1). NCBI lineage: Eukaryota > Metazoa > Arthropoda > Malacostraca > Decapoda > Palaemonidae > Palaemon > Palaemon carinicauda. The sequence continues at coordinate 109,750,865 of NC_090738.1, forward strand.
ATGTCACTGAGATATAATAATAGCATATTTGCCTTCAGCTCTTAGATAGATCGTTCATGGTTTTGTTTTTTCTTCTATTGTAGAGGTGTGTTGGGTGATTGACAGGAAATCAGTTGAATACTTTTTATAAGATATAAGAAAATTTATCACACTGGGTTGTTTTATGTACTTCAATGGGTTGCATTATTATTTCAATTTCACGTTGATAATTTTGTTCAAGAAATGATTTCCGATTAGACGTGAATAGAGTGAAATTATTTTCACATACTGGGAAAAGTTGATATTATTACATTTGAAAGAGGTATTTGACATTTGCCATCTGTTTTATAATCCATTGATTAGTATTTAATTGCTTTATGTGACCAACAATGGAATTTTACTATAGCAATCATATAAGGCCCAACTATCTCCTAGGTATTACCACGGTGTTATACTTCGAATATTTTCTTCTGAGCTTACATGTCTCACGAGAGCATCAGTTTACTAATATGAACTTCATTTTGAAAATAAATTTTCTCTTTTCTGAATGGTGAGTTTTACGCTACACATATATCGCCGTATGTATTTGATTTGAAAATTAACTTCCATAAAGATGTACGAAATATTACGAAACCCCTCATGTTAATTCTGCAAATTTGATAGTTTTCTTATAACAAGTTACCAGATGTTAAATGTATTGTTCAGGGCACAGTGACTCTTCTGCATGTTTCCCCATGCACTGCCCCTGGACTACAAAAAAAAAAAAAAAAAAAAAAAAAAAAAAAAAAAAAAAAAAAAAAAAAATCATCCCCTCGGAGTTCTTTCCCAAATTAGAGCAAAATAGAAATCCTGGAACGAATGGTCCATTCATTGGACAATGACACCTTCTGGAAATCCGTTTTCTGCTTCGGGAGATGAACGAGAAATTAATCACAACTGCAAACAAAAGC
>NC_090738.1:109756793-109761793 GCF_036898095.1 Palaemon carinicauda
CACACAATTTTTCGGTAAAAATATACATTCCTAATCAGGAAACAATCGTTGGACAGTACCAACTACCAATTCTCTAGCCTCTACCTTCCTACCACACTTTCTTGACACATGTGGTCGTCAAATAATTGACTATATTAGTTGGAACAAGGTGCCTCTGATGCAATCTATTGTCGGTAAAGTAAATCTCTTTACGATGTACGGGATGGAGGTAGAGGAGTCTGCGTTAATGTGCTTTCCAGAATGTAACAATATTGTTAAACTATGTAATTTTTACTAACAATACATGTCATACCATGAAACATTATCTTCAGTTTCCATGAGAGGGTACTGGAAAATTATATCAAATAACTTTGTAATTACTATATTGTCACACTATCTGACCCCCAAATGTAATTGAACTAACGACTGTTCTCTGAGGAAATTTTCTTTGATATTTATTGTGGAATTTGTAGTTTCTTAAAAATTAAACTGTGGCCAGAAAACAATGAACATCAAGTTCACGTGCGTCTGCTTTATTGCAGTATTGTGCCCAAATAGCCACAAAAGTGAAGCAACAAAAATTATAATGAGTGCACGAAGGTGATTATTAGCAATTTGGTACTCTACTGCTAAGGACATCTATTGGCCATGAAAATAAACAATATGTAAAGCTCTTTAATCCTTGCATTCTGGAACCTTCCATGACATCATTTTGGTTTACAAATAGCCAAAAATAGCCTACTTAATTGGAGCTGTATAAAATTTATTCCTGCCACACATATTTCTACATAAGTATCAAACAACCCTCTTCTTCCAATTGAATATAATCATTCTCATGAATGGAACAAGGGACGTATGCTGCTATCTTTTGAAAAGAAGTAGAAATACACGGATTCTATTAAAATTTGTGGAAGTGTATGATTACTAAAACGTACTTTCATGGTATTTTTTTTTTTTTAATTATTGCATCGGTATTCATAATTGCAACAATTTTATTTTTCTTCAGATTTTTAGGCTCTAAGTTATAGTAATTATACGTGAAATACAGATAATTTATATTACAAAAATAAATAGAACAGATCCCAATATTATAAAAGCAAAGAGTTGGAACTTAGCCATAGAATTAAAAATCCCCAAATTAACCAAAATATATTCATGTCCGCAGCAAATACGTTGTTAGCTAATTATAAGCCTAAATATAGAAATATTTCCTCTATGAACTGTGCACTTGTTACACTGTTAAATTATAAGATATTCCCACTGGATTTACGCTAATGAAAGAAAATATTTTCCTTCGCTGTTGTGGCAAGGGCAGTGCTTCTGTCAGGACCTAACAGAAAGGCGAAGTGAATGTACCTGCTTTATTCAAACATGATAACCAGCTTATATACAAGCGGTTGAGGCCAACAATGGCACAAAATTTCAACAATGTGAAAGATGCAATGGCAAGCTTAATTTTTTTTTATTATCAGTATGGGAGAGAGAGCAAGAGATAAAAAAGAGCAATAACGGGAGGTATTTCATGATCAAGTATACCTTGATACTTCTCTCTCTCTCTCTCTCTCTCTCTCTCTCTCTCTCTCTCTCTCTCTCTCTCTCTCTCTCTCTCTCTCTCTCTCATCACTTTTTCATTCTCCCTACGATGAAGCTTAGGTTCAATAAAACTACTATGCATAAAAATGTTAATAATTGAATAATTTCATAATAAAGAAAAATCTCGCTTATATCATATCTTATATGATGATTCTCGTCCAGATATGGATAGATATGTAGATTATATCATATCCTGTTATATAGTACGCGTTACTTTATATATTCGATTAAAATGTTTGAAGAAAAATACACAGATGCATAGATAAATAGACATATATTTATTGAAATATAGATAGATAAATAAAGATATACATGAAGAGAGGAAGAATGTATGCCACTTATTTATGTAAAGCATCTCACTTCGCCCACATTGTAATATCATCAAAGGCAAAAGTAGAAAATGGAAAGAAGAATAATACTGCTTAATTAGAGCCTCCCTCAAGACAAAATGTGAAACAATATCTAAACTGATACGAAAGGGTAACTGAAGGAAAACATTATTTAAACCGACAGAAATCATCCGATAAATGTGAGGGGGCGATATTTATAAACCAAACTCGGTCAAATTCACAGATATTTAGGAAGTTATGAGTTCTGGGAGAGAGGTAATGGAGTCAAATGAGAGACTTTTGCTGGGGGTATTAAGAGAGGGTAAGAAAAGTACCCGCTAAGTGAGAGATTCTATAGAGGGGTGTATTTTTTTATCAAATAATAAAGAATCTACTTTACAAACACCATTGTCTATTTGTGAATATGTGCCTGGGCCCCTTTCTGACTGGGGATACCTTAACGTGGTGAAAGGATTTGTGTATTGAAATGATCAGCAACACTGATCTAGTCCTGTCCACTCAAACTAGGTTGGTTTGCTGAGAGCGACTAGACAAACATCTCCTACCATCACCAATCACCACGATGAAAGTGGCCAAACTCAAAAAATTAATTAAGAAATGTTTGAGGCATTTGTTCTGCAGTAAACTAGAAACAGCTGCATTTATTGTTGTTGTTGTTGTTGTTGTTGTTGTTGTTGTTATATGCCTGAGTATGATCTCAAAGCCCCACCAGAGCTCTTTTTGAGCAGTTATATCCCTTTAGCGAAGGATTCAGATCATGTTTCGACAATTATATGTTTTTAACCTCGTATGTAATCAGTAATAAGGGGAAAACGTTGAATTTGTAACTAGGGGTTTTTCAGCAAACATCACAAAGATATTCAATTTTTTCATGTAGCTTACTGTATTTCTCACAAAAAAAGGTACTTTTTAGAGTGAAGACTAAAATATCGCTGTTACACCACTGGTTTTATCACTAATTTCAAATCATTTGAAGACTCAATTTACTTATCATATTATGGAAAGATGGACATTTTACCAGTTGGGATTTTCCTTGAAGATATATCAGTATGGTAACAAAATTTCATATTATGTAATGATTGTATGAGATATGTAATCTTTTCATCATCTCTCATTTGATTGCTTCTACCTTCCCTTTCTATTTTATTTTCTTATTTCTTTCGAAACTAAGCGAGAGATGCCTAAAGGAATTTAGGCTGCCTCTGACTTTGATTATTAGTTATAATAAAAAAAAAAAAACTAGGAGCTTCACTAATATAAAATAGGATAAAGGAAACTTTCGCTTGAAATAAATATGGAGTAATAAGAGGATTTGGTGAAAAGACAGATTCGAATTGCAATATCTGAGTTGGAAGAAAATATATGAGAATTTCAGATGAGAGAAGAGAAAGGTTGAGGAGAGTAAAGGAGAATAAGGAAAAAGAAAGAAAAACAGTGAGGAAAAATATTGTTCACTGATTAATCCTGACTGATTTTTTTTTTCTCTTTTGCCATGTTCCCTCGCATTTAATTTGGCCGAAGGTTAGAACCCAAGTATTCTTTATGTAGACGAATATCCAATATATAGTTTAGAACAGTTTAATTTAGTGTGGATATAACGTGGAATTATTATATTAATACGAATCCCACCTCCACAATAAAAGGCAGAATTTCCTTGAGTTGGGGGATTAATATCTCGTGTCTTGGAGAAAGCAAATCCTTAAGGAGAAGTTGCTTTATAAGCATCGGTCCAGTCCTTCGATACTGAGGATAGAATCATATTCACCTGGCTTAAGATAAATTGGTCTTCTATTCTGGGACCTTTCTTCTAATCCCTTTTCTAACGATCAACCTTCCGCTCAAATTTGTCCAAATAAACCTTTGTCTCCGAAACGAGCCGTCTAATGATGATCTTCTCGTATGCGTTAGTAAACAATGAATGAATGATAAACGATTTCCTCTCTGCCTCACCAATGTCATACTTATATTGAAGAGTAATTTGCATTTTTATTGCCTTTGCAAAATGCGAAGACATGAAAATGCATCTTTTTTTATGAGAAATTAAATATGAAAAAATTGTCAGATACTTCAGATTGATCCCAATGTGGTGGTCTAGGCCTATCGTGTTAGCATTCCGTATATGAGATGTAGGACTTTGTATTCATTATGTATAAGGGGAAATTTTCCAATGATATTGATAATAATAATAATAATAATAATAATAATAATAATAATAATAATAATAATAATAATAATAATAATAATAATAATAATAATAATAATAATAAAATCATTTGGATCTAGTCCATTTTCTTAAATTGAGTAGATTTCTAGAATTAATTTATTAATGCTCGAAACCTTGCTTTTCAGCATTAATCACTGTATCTATATCTTGCATCCACATTCCAAAAAGTAGAACTACAGTCAAGAATTTTTGGTTAAAGTTATCATTATTGTCATTATGATTATTGCTATTATCTTACAAGTCATAATCCACATTAGATCATTAAAAACAGTCTCCACCTAAAAGAGGAAAAAACTATATAAAGGTTAAATCAGTTTGGTAAAAATTTAAGAATAAATGTGTTTCATAATAACGTTCATTGGAAAATATTCCCAGCAGTGTTTTTAACTACACTCTTTCCAATAGAACGTGAATTTAATGAAAATAATCATTGGTCCCTTTTGTATGTAACGTGCACGCATGTATATTTGTATGTATGCATCCATGTATGTATATATATTCTGGCCCACAAAGGGAAATGTTGAGCACAGAATCTACATTAAAAATAGATACAGCATATTACAATACATGAATATACTATCATTACTTTGTCAATATTTCTGGATCTGCCAAAATGTCTGTGTATAGTATTTCATTCTGCATACCGAGCAAAAAAAAAAAAAAAAAAAAAAAATAAAAAATCTCATTCATATCACGTTCAAAGATAATTTATACCATCTTTTGATAGAGCTTCAATGCAAAAAATATCTTTTCTCAACAGCTTCCTCTCTATTTGTATTTCCCTTTTACCTCTAACTGCGAAGATGCATAACTCCTTGAATTTCTTTGCACATAACCATCCCGAGGTTATAAGG
>NC_090738.1:109766793-109774293 GCF_036898095.1 Palaemon carinicauda
TTTCCGGCCGGTCAGAAGCTATTGTTTTTGTGTGATTTCGCGTGGAGCTCTGATCCCAAGGTCGGTAAGAGAATCCATATAATAACGCATCAAAAATATGTCTTATTTGAATAGGAAAAACACGTCTAAATGTGCAAAATTTATCACATATATATATATATATATATATATATATATATATATATATATATATATATATATATATATATATATATATATATACATTATATATATATATGTATATATATATATATATATATATATATATATATATATATATATATATATATATATATATATATATATATATACATATATATATATATATATATATATATATATATATATATATATATATATATATATATATATATATATATATATATAAATATATATATATGTAATGATTAGAATAGTTAATATTACATGTTTAAAACAAATGACGTAATATGTCATGTTGGTTGGAAGAGCTAACCCTGGGATTTGCTGTAGTCATTCAAATTGTAAACAGGATGTATAATGCAAACCTATGCAAACCTCGGCAAATTGACATTCTTCTTAAACGTCAACACATTGTCTCATCGTGTGAAAGTTTGTGACGTCACCGGATGCAGGTGTCTTCCGATTCCGTCACGTGTCTAAAGTAAACCAAGCATACGATATCTGTGATATCGATAATTTATTCAGTTCATATCTAAACTTCACCAGAATTGGTCATCTGGACCAACACAGCTTCCTCCAGTGATGGAGATGTTTAACTCTGTTGTTTTTATATAATAAAGACTTAAAAACTATTAAGATGTATTCATGTACCATTTAAATACATCTGAAAACAACTCATACTCAAATGTGTGCTTAATACAGTAGCACGCCAATAAATGGTGGCAGCGATTAAACTCTAAGACAGCGATTAAACTCTAAGACAGCGGTTAAACTCTAAGAATTAGAGAAAAATCTTCAAGACTTCAAAATAAAAGCTGTAAAACCAGAGAAATATCTTCAAGACTTCAACATAAAAGCTGTAAAACCAGAGAAAGATCTTCAAGACTTCAAAATAAAAGCTGTAAAACCTGAGAAAGATCTTCAAGAACTCAACATTATCTACAAGAATCTACAATTTTGACTAAGTCCAACGGAAAAGCTAACATCAACATATGTTAGCATACAACCTGAATCTTCAATCAACATCCTAGGAAACCCAAGGACTGGCGTTCAACAATTGCAAGACATATCCAGGAAGAACTACATTCAACAAGAAACTAGAACGAGACATCGCTAACAAAACATCAAGAGAGAGAGAGAGAGAGAGGACGTATCAACTTCATATATAAGCTAAGTACAGATATTTTCTATTCATTCCAGTTTGGGCAGTGAATTGTAGTTATCACAAGTCATTAGTCGATTATTACTGGGGTGAGTGAATTCCTAAACTTTGTTATAAGAAACTCCGAATTCTCATTTAGAATTTTTCTTTCTTTGTGCTAATTCCTTTTTCTTTCAGAAACTCTTGGGAAATGTTTTGGGATTAGTAACAGTGTTGGGGGAATTTGATTATACATATACGTTTACGCAGTGGGCGTCTGTACTCATATAGATATTTTGATAGAATTGAAAGGGGTCAAAGAGATAGAAAAAAAAAATACAGCAGTCATGGCTCCTCCTGTCAGCCCTACCCCTGGACCTAGTGGTGTAGGCCAGGCTAATCCTCCTCCAATTGTGACGCTTGTAAATGCCAGGTCAGCAATCCTTCCTTTTCAAGGTCGGGTCAACGGGTTCTTGCCACAAAATGTGGAGTCATGGATTTCATCCGTTGATGTCCATTTAAATGCCAAACAAATCGTAGATCCTTTTGTACAATTACAAGAAGCTAAAAGTTTTATAGATTTTTCTAAGGGGGATGCGAGTGCGTATTTAAGAGGTGTTTCATTTCAGGAAGCAGTTACTTGGGATGATTTCAAAGTTACGTTACGCGCGATCTATGGGGGTGAGGAAGCCTTGGATGTAGTGTTAACGTTACGAAATACACTTAATCAAGCCACTATGAATCGGCTTAATGTTATTGAGAGAGCAGCTCTCATAGCTGATAGGCTTAACGAATATCAGGACATTTTAGGTAATTCCACTTGGGTTACTAACGATAACATCTCCGTGAAAGATTTTTTACGATTAATGTATTTAACTTGCATGACACTTATGTTGCCTGAAGCTTTAGTGCGGTGCTTTGATAAGAAGTTAATGCCTGCAAGTACGGAATTGGATGTCTATAAACAGATAAAGAAACACATGTCCAAGTGTCCAGATCTCGATCCCGTGTTAACTCAAGTTTTTGCTAAGAATGAAACAAAACCACAAACAGTGAACGTAATTAACAGTCCAGTAGCGGGAGTGACGTGTTACAACTGCAAACGTCAAGGTCACATAAGCGCAGACTGTAGAACGAAATTTTGCTCAGTTCACAACACAGCATCACATTCTTATAGTCAATGTTAGGCGCGTAAGACACAACAATATCCTAGAAATACACAGTCAATTCCACAGTCAGTTCCATATGGAAATAAAAAGAAAAATTCTCATTTTAACAATAAGAAGAAACAACAAAATGTCAATGCAGTTCAGAGTCCGAAACAAACAAACACTTCTTCAAATATCGCTGAGCCTGGGCCGTCAAACCAGACCTCGCAAGGTCAGTATAATTTTCAGAATATGCAGAGCAAAGCAAATACCACATAGTTAACTCTAGAGGGGAAGAGAGTGATGTTGGGTCAAGGTCATTTATGTCAACATCAATAGTATTGAATAATCAATTTAATGTTTTATCAGATAATTGTGAGACAATAGATTTTCCTATGAAACACACGGCCGAATTAAGTAAAACAGTGCATGCTCCCGTAGATTTGCAACGAATTCATACAATAATAAGCCAAAATGAGTTACGGCCAACCTTATATGCTGTAAATTTAGAACACAAATCCTTTACGTTATTTTTTTATTCTAGTAGTCCACGTAATATTATGGATTTGAAGACACATCATTTGTTGTTTTCGAACTTTCCGATTGAAAAATCAGGAATTAGACTTTCAGGTATAGGAAATAGTGAATTAAACGTCATAGGCATAACTCATATTCAGTTCAGAGTCGGTAATCGCACGTTTGCCGATACATTTGTTGTTGTAAAAAACATTAATATATATCCAGCTGTAATTATAGGATACCCATCTATGGGAAATCAAAACATTATCTTAGCTCCTGCCAAGCACGGCGTGTATATCAAAGGGAAATTCTATAAGTCTTCTAATACCTTAAAGTCAGTTTTGGATAAAAAGGAGACGACAATTGTAACCGTGACGTACGTTGAAGAACCAATAACTTGTCTCACTAATAAAGAAATAATATACGCGACCCAGCAGAATTCTCGTTCACCCGTAATATCATCTTGCACGCAATATATCGAACCAAACATACCTTCGAATTTAATAGTGCAAATAAAGAAAACACTACCGGGATCTGAAATATTAATCCTTTCCGATACTTTGAAAACTAACGGATTGTCTGTCACACAAGCTATTTATACAGTAGGCTCACATCAGCAATGTAATATCGAAGTCTGTAATCATTTAAATAACACTTTAGTAATTCACAAAAATCAACATATCTTGGATGTAGAAGTTTATAAACATTGTATTCTTACCGTTGCTGAAATCAATCACTCTCAATCAGTTGCGGATGAATCCCTTTTGCGATCTATTAAAAATAAAATCAGTAAGGACATTCAAGACGAAGAAGTTTAGCAGAAAATTTTTGAACTTTTAACTAAATATACAGATGTCTTTTCCACTACGGATGGATCCTTAGGAAAAACAGATGTGATCGAGCATCAAATAAGGTTAAAAGACAAGCAGAAAATTATATATGTACCCTCGTACAGACTCCCTATGAAATTCCAGAATGAAATAAATGATGAAGTAGGTAAAATGTTAGAGGAAGGAGTCATTAGAAAATCAAATAGCCCTTATAATTTTCCTTTAATAGTTGTACCGAAAAAAGATCGAACATGGCGTATATGCGTCGACTTTCGTCGTCTAAACGAGGAAACGATCCCTGATCGATTCCCAGTGCCATGTACTGACGATATTTTGTCTTTGTTAGGTCAGAATAAATATTTTACCAGTTTGGACTTACTTAAAGGCGTTCACCAGATATCATTAGAAGAAGATAGTATCCCATACACAGCCTTCAGCACAGCCAGGGGACATTATGAATTTTTGCGGATGCCTTTTGGTTTACGTTGTGCTCCTATAACATTTACAAGAATGATTAACATAGTGTTTGGAGACTTGTTAGGGGATATATTGCATGCCTATATGGATGATCTTGTAATCTTTTCCAACACCTTAGAAGAACATCTACGTAAGTTAGAACTAGTACTACAGAGATTAAGACAACATAACTTAAGGGTAAAGATTAGTAAGTGTGAATTTTTCAAAACAGAATTGATATATTTGGGTTTCATGGTGTCAAGCCAAGGTCTTAAAGTAGTCCATGATAAGATGTCGGCTATACGTAATTTTCCCATACCTACTAATATCAAGGGAATACAACAATTTCTGGGTTGTAGTGGATATTACAGGCGTTTTATACGCAACTATTCAATAATAGCCGCTCCTTTAACTGATCTTACGAAGAAGGGCGTAGATTTCATATGGTCTGAGCAACATCAACAGGCGTTTAATACTTTGAAAGATGAACTGTGTAGTTCTCCTATCTTAAAATTTCCTGACTTCGGTAAGGAATTCTTCATTGCAACAGACGCCTCAGACTTAGGAGTAGGAGGGGTATTGCTTCAGCAATATGATAAACAGTTTTTCCCGATAGCTTTCTATTCTCGAAAATTGAGAACTTCCGAAAGTAAGTATGCGGTAATAGACAAGGAAGGACTAGCTATTGTTAATTCGCTAGTGCATTTTAAGTTCATAATTTACGGTTATCCCGTTAAGGTTCTTACTGACCATAAACCACTAACAGAGTTCTTTAAAGGCTTCAATCACAGCCCTAAACGAACTCGGTGGCATTTGATCATTCAAGATTTTGGCGCAAGAATTGGGTATTTACCTGGGAAAGCAAATATCATTGCGGATGCATTATCACGCAACCCCGTGTCATCTTGTACAGAGCCTTTAGCTGAATTAATAGATATATCAACATCCATGCCTATTGTAAAAACAATATCTGAACAAGAAGATTTAGGCTGGAGCGCTGAATTGTTACAGACTGAGCAAAGAAAAGATCAGAAAATAGAAACAATTATAAATGCTTTGAAAGGCAATCATAAAGAAAAGGAATATATAAAGTATAAGCAGCAGAATTATATAATCAAAGATAATATTCTGTGTAGGACTGTGACAAGGAAAACCCGCAATACACCACATGTAACTAACGACCAGGTAGTAGTACCAATCTCACTTATTTCCACTGTCCTGAATTGGTTGCATTCAAATCCATTACATGGACACCCTGGGTTCTCATTAATGTCACAGAAAGCCAAATCATTGTTTTATTGGCATACAATGCTTACAGATATAAAAAGACACATAGCTAATTGTCGCACATGTCAGGAAAACAAAGGGCATACGAAAACACCTGTCAGCCTAGGAGCTTATCCTGTGCCCAATCAACCCTTTGAAAGAATACATTTAGATTTGTTAACAGGATTTTACGAGTCAGACAGAGGAAATAAGCACCTCTTAGTAATTATTGATGCTTTAACACGACATACAGAACTAATAGCGCTTAAAACTAAAACTGCGATTGAATGCGCTAGGAAGTTTTACGAGTGTTACATTTGTAAACATGGAATTCCACACATGATAATCTCAGACTCGGGTGGTGAATTTAATAATCACTTTCTTACCTCATTGTGTGAATTCCTCAACATAAAGAAGATTAATACCATGATATATCACCCAGAGTCGAATGGGCTAGTGGAAAGAGCAAATAGGAAGATATTAAATATATTGAGGGTAACACTAGGGGGATCAGACCCCAACTGGGATATTGCAATACCGGCGGCACTGAGTACTCTGAATCATTCATATCATATATCAATTAAAATGTCACCGCATGAAGCATTGTATGGTACCCCAGTTAGAACACCTTTCCATGTATTAACGCCTACAACTAATCTATCAAATTCTTTAAAAGAATGTATAAATGCAAGTATAAGTCGATATGATATCCTTCGAAAGAATTTAGAAGAATCACAAATCATAATGAAAAGGAATCATGATAAAATAGCGAAACCAACTAAAACATATACCGTGGGTGATAACATCTATATTCAAATCAATGTCAGAAAAGGGCTCAACTATAAATTAACACCTAAGTTTGAAGGCCCATTTAACATTTTGGAAACATTAACGGCCAATAGGTTTAGAATTCAAAACGTAGCCCAACCCACGGATGAGAGAATAGTACCATTGGCTCACATAAGAAATTAAAAAGAAAAGAGAGGAAAAGAAGTGAGGGAAAATTTTATTTTATGTGATTAAAAGTTTTCTTTTTAATACAGGAGTAATTACATATATTTTTTCTCGTTACAGGTTTCCAAGATGAATTTTTTGTTGTTGGGAGTGATATTGTTCGCTCAGACATTTTTTTCGTATGGGATGAGTTCTAAGACTAAAAATATATATTTTAGATATGGCAATATAGTTGAAAGACAAAAGACATTTTTATTACGTCAACTAACGTAATTGTAGAAGTGAATATGCAAGCAATTTTTCTTCAAGAGAATGATGTCATTAGCTTAAGAACCGCCATTTCAAGGTTTTCTGCATCATTGGATGAGTTGCATAGAAGACATTTTCGTTTGACTACTAAGAGTTTGCTTGGATCAACATTAAAAGTTGCAGAGATGCTATCTGATGACTTGAAAAATAAGACTGGCGAGACAGGATCTTTGGCTTATGACCTTTTGATGTGGACTGTAGGACACGAACATAAAGAAAGACGGAATCCGTTCATTTATGCTGCATTAAGCATCTTTGGGTCTGTTGCAAGTTTAGGTTTTGGAATTTCCAATCGTCTTAAAATTAGTAATCAAAATAAGAAAATTGAGTTCTTGACTCATAAAGATGAATTGATTATGTCAGAACTAAGGGATCAGTTAGCTTCAATCAATAAAATTATGGATTTGTTAAATGAACATTCAGATAATATCGTTCAAATTATGGAAGTACAGGATTTGTTGGCAACATTAACGTATTATGATTCAAAGATAGATCACATACATAACAGAATTGCACATTTCATTGAGAAATCCAAGGATTATGTAGAAGCTATCACGTTAGCAACTAAAGGTGTATTGTCGCCCCATTTGTTGCCTATACGTTACTTAAAATTAGTTCTGAAGAACGGAAGGGATAAACTAGGCTATGTTCCTTTGTTAGACGAACATAGGTTAGAATTTTATTACAGCCTAATTACAGTAAACGTAGATAATAA
>NC_090738.1:109779293-109781793 GCF_036898095.1 Palaemon carinicauda
TCACAGCCATTAAATGTAACTTTATTCCTGATAGTGGAACCTTCCAGTCCATCTTATCATCTGCTTATCCCTCTCCCCAATTTTACCCCATTCCCTTTCCTATCAACCCTCTCTCTTCCACCTTCTCTTACATCAAATATACTATATTTTCTAATATCGTCGTTATCATCACTTCCCCTTATCCTCCTTACGTATTGTTTTCCAATGGACGAGTAATTTTGTCAGAAGTAAATATAGAATTTCATTGCTTTATCTTCCCTTCTGTCCCTCGTCTTCTTCCATACATCACCGAAGCCAAGTAAATCATTTGTTGTTCAATTTCCCTTCGAACGATCCGTATCATCCCTGCCTAAAACCTCAGAGATTTTGACTCCAAAATACGAATTTTGAAACTTCCGACAGGTCAGTGTCCAGAAGTCTCCCAAATTAAAGAATATTATCGACTTTACTATGTACGAAGAGTTACTATTATATCTACATGAAATATCCAGTTATATTAACGGTCTTACTGCTATCATTTAGATATGACACTATCCTAGTAAAGAATGCTTTCTTGTATAGAATTTCATAAATTTTCGTTTTTGAAACTAACAAAAGGATGTTGTCTACAGTGTTCCTTGGAATATGAGTTTCTTGCATTAAAATATACTTAAACTTATCAAGCTCCCTTTTAGAATGATACTACTTTGAAAGACCTAATGGTCTAAATGGAATACTCTAATGTTGAAGTCAATAATAATAATAATAATAATAATAATAATAATAATAATAATAATGATAATAATATAAACAACAAGAACAACAACAACAACAACAACAACAACAATAATAATAATAATAATAATAATAATAATAATAATAATAATAATAATAATAATAAAGGCAAATTTTATAAGGATCTAAATATTTACTCGAAATAGCATTCCATTATTTATGAGTAAAGGCAATTCATTATTCATATATCATTGATAATGTCTCTTTCACCCAATGAACAATGGTCCATAAATTACTGAATTAAAGTTAGCCTACAGTTCAATACATTGTGCATATTTATTCGGTTCCATTTTTGATAGATAGATAGATAGATTGATAGATTGATAGATAGATAGATTTTGACAGAATAATTTGGTCAGCTCTTCAGTTCTTTTTATGTTGAAAAGGCAAAAATACAATCGTTGACATAAAATCCTAAGTAACTCTTATATAAAATATATCACAATATGTACTAAATTCGATTTTCAAATATTCTTTTTATATTTGTATAGATTTTCATTTCCTGTAAAGTAAAAAAAAGTAAGTTTTTAGTTCTGCTATTGTAATCATAGTCTATTAAGTAATCAGTTCGTTCAAATTTAGATTAAAGTGCAGAGCTCTTTGTGTTAAGACAGCAAAATTCCTTTTACTATTATACAAGTAATTCCTTTGTTCTTCAATATCATTTAGTTATTATTTCTCATATTATCACTGAGACCAACACCTTTAACTAAGAACTATAAACACAATTACGAAAATAATATATTTAAAACCTCCCGTTTAGTAAAATTGAAAGGTTGAATATTATAATAATCAATTTATCTCATTACAAACCTGCTAATGCATGAACATTAACACCAACTATACGGTATTTCAATTATAGGTTTACATAGCTTTTCCGTATCATGAAACCAATCAGACATTTATGTATTTGCAGGAAACTTTTATTTTTTATATATATTTTCACTTCTGAATGTATATTTTTGGACATGTTGACAATTTCATGTTCTTTATATACGTCATCTAGTGAGACAGAGAGCCGAGGTCAACATAAGCGCCTTTATTTCTATTTTTATAATATTGCTTTGCTCAAGATTCAGTCATTTATTTTGATAGTCTTTAAATATTTTAATACTTTCTACGAGAGAGAGAGAGAGAGAGAGAGAGAGAGAGAGAGAGAGAGAGAGAGAGAGAGAGAGAGAGAGAGAGAGAGAGTAGTTTTCTATCTAGCAACTTTTACAATAAAAAAACAGTTACTACGATAACAATGAACCTGACTCATATATCATTTACAGAACCACAAAATTAATTCTAAGATTTAATATAAAACCTTCTCTACAAAAGTCTAATGTAATACTGTAATCGTATTCTGTGAGAAAAGTTTATTTATTGACTTAATTCCGTTATAATTGAATAGAACTCTCTGAACCCTTTTTTTTTATTCTTTATCTATTGTTATATACATAAAGGACGTATTCCCTTTTGTATATTCTCACGAAACATCTGTTTCATAAAAAATGAAATAGGTTTGGATTTAGTGTTGAGCTTATGTTGTTGTTTATGTGAGGGAAAAAAATTGTTTTTAGATGATTTTTCAAAAAATAACTAATTTTCCGATGTGCTTCAAGGACTGGATATTCTATGTTAAAGTTATTATTCAGGAACATTGGTTATTGCAATTTTAAGCAATGTGAACTTTTCAATGAAAACTATGGAAAATTTTGCGAAACGTACAGTATCATTAAAA